>NC_141026.1:49217500-49317500 GCF_052040795.2 Danio rerio | reverse complement strand
ATCAAGCCAGCCATCCAGCCATACAATCATTTATTCCTTCAATTACTTTGTCTATTATCCACTTGTCTGTCGGTCAATCCGTTTGTCTATCCATCCAGCCATCCATTCAACTGATCATTTATTCAGTCCATCCATCCATCCATCCATCCATCCATCCATCCGTCTGTCCGTCCATCCATCCATCCATCCATCCAGTCCATTTGTCAGTCCATCCATCCATCCATCCATCCATCCATCCATCCATCCATCCATCCATCCAGTCCATTTGTCAGTCCATCCATCCATCCATCCATCCATCCATCCATCCATCCATCCATCCATCCATCCATCCATCCAGTCCATTTGTCAGTCCATCCATCCATCCATCCAGTCCATTTGTCAGTCCATCCATCCATCCATCCATCCAGTCCATCTGTCAGTCCATCCATCCATCCATCCATCCATCCATCCATCCATCCATCCATCCATCCATCCAATCATTTATTTTATCCATTACTTTGTAATAGTAATAGTAAGTAATAGTAGTTTTTACATTTGTTTACAGTTTTGAATTGCATTATGGTACTTTGATCCCTGCTCTGTTAACATTTGATGTTGATATATAAATAATTAAATCCATAAAATAACAAAAAAAAAAGCTATGTATTACCAGATTAGTATAAAATCTAGACAATATAGCTCCTCAAACAATTAAATGTCAATAAAAGTAGATTTTTTAATCTTTTCAACATCAACTGTTGTTGGGAAGATTAAGGTTGCATAATGCAATTCAAAAGCATTAAAAACATTAATCAAAATTTGAAAAACTGTTCATGTACGAATATGTTTTTTACCATGCATTATTATACAACATTCACTTGTTTAGCAGATAAAATCAAATCCCTCCCAGCATTTTATTAGACTCAAATATGCCTTTTTAACTCACAAATGCATCAAAACGGTTCGCAAATGGCATTTTGTGTTGACATTAACAGAAGATGTTTACTTTCAATCCTAAAAAGGTCAATAGTTTCAAAGCATTTTCAGGGTGATAATTAGCTTTAATTAATTACAATAATCATTGCCTGCTCGCATTGAGTTTTGCGTTCACGTACATAGCTGATCGATGTGGTTGAGCTTTGGATGCGGACTGTGAATGCGAATGCCACACGGTTTGCAGCTACACCTGTAATTTAGCCATTAAATTGGAGGGCAATGTAATTGTCTGCAGAGTTTTTACACCTCCAATTTAAACCCACCCCGTTTCCATTCCAGACACTCAGAAGAGGACAGTCGATTCATGATATAAACTCTCTGAGTGGTTGTTTTGTCTGTCTGGGTGTTTGATTGTTTTAGCTGCAGTGTGTTATAAAGAGGCAGGGAAGGGTCGCTATAACAATTGTTAACAATCTCTCTTAAACTGGCCTGTTTACGCTGTTGTCTCACTGTCAGTTTCCACTCAAATGACTGAGATATTGCTCTCCTTTCCTTTATCTTATTGTTTCTGCCTTCCCATGTCTCACTGGCCAGGATTCTGACCTGACTGCTCTCACCAAGTAGCTTCAAAAATCCCAGCTGACGGCTATATTTGAAGTGAAGTTGGAAGAGAATGTGGAAAAAGAGTGGTTTTCAAGGAGAAAGTGAGAAAAGCAATTAGGTCTTCCAGCACGGTTCACGTATTTGTTTTACTGAGGAAATCTTTCAACATTTAAACCCTAAAGGTGAAGCGTGTAATTTCTTTGGCGAAAGAGTGGGATTGTTTTTTCAACACATTTCCTGAACACTCCCCTTGCTTGTCATTGGTTAAGTCAGCAGGAAGACACACCCTCATCTTACAGCATTGAGCTACTGTTGCTAGGGGGTTAGACTGTATTTATTTAGTTATTTTATTAGGGAAATGTTTAAATATGATGATATAAATTAGAATGGGAAGAAATATCTTCATCATAATGAGATGCAGGCACAAAACACTTTTTTTTTTCATGCACCTGATTTTCCAGTCTAATATAAAAAACGACATTTCCAAATTAGTCTTTTAATTCTTTCTATCGTTTCACTTAATCAATTTATGTGTAGATTTCAATTGCAATGGATATTTATTAAAGCTATTTCCTAAAATTATTATTTTTTTAATCCTTTTAGCCATTAGTCTCCACTTACAGCAAACATAACTTTTCACATATCTTTATTCTGAAGGTTTTAACAACGGGTTATGTTCATACATTCATTTATTCATTCATTTTCATTTAACTTAGTCCCTTATTTATCAGGGGTCACCACAGTGAAATGAACCGACTATTCTGGCATACACTATTTGAGTAAAGTCTTGTCACTTATTTAAGTTTTAGGAACAAAAAATAATAACTTGACTTCTAGTTGATCATTTGGTTTCAGAAATGGATTATATGAAAGGCAAAGGCCTCTAGATTACGCTTATTTTACCAAAGTAAAATATGATCATGCCTTGATTTTTAATTATTTCATTAGGACTGTGAGGTCTGACTTTGCTTAGACAAAAGTCTTGTCAATGACAGAAATAATGTACAGTATAGAATATAAAGTCATGGTGCAGTGGAAAAAGAATTGATGTTGTGCATGACTCCCATGAGCTTGGAGGACTGCATCCATACATTTCTGCAATCACTTATTAATAAAGTCAACTGAATAGCAAAGAAAGCGTTCTTGCAGGACTCCCAGAATTCATCAAGATTCTTTGGATTGTTCTTCAATGCCTCCCCCATCTTACCCCAGACATGCTCAATAATGTTCGTGTCTGGTGACTGGGCTGGCCACTCCTGAAGCACCATGACCTTCTTTGCTTTCAAAAATCTGACTTCTGCCACGTTTTCAAATGATCAACTACAAGTCAAGTTATTATTTGTTGCTCTTACAACTGGGATTGATGACTTTTGTCAGATAGTGTATGTTTTATGCAGCGGATGCCTTTCCATACGTAACACAGTGCTGGGAAACACCCATACACTCTCACATGCACTCATACACTACGGACGATTTTGTTTACCCAATTCACCTATAGCACATGTCTTTAGACTGTGGGGGAAACCAGAGCACTTAGAGGAAACCCACTTAAACACGGGGAGAGCATGCAAACTCACAGAAATGCCAACTGGCCCAGTCGAGACTCGATCTGGTAACCTTCTTGCTGTGAGGTGACAGTGCTAACCACTGAGCCACGATGCCTATGTTAATACATAAGCTACCTAATTGATTATACATACAATTTATTTTAAGAAACATGTGTGATTTTTTTTTTTCTCTTTGAGTTCTGGAATTCTGAAGAGATTCCCAAAATCCCATCTGTTAAAAACCTGACTCTAATATGCAAAAGTGCATATGCAAATTACTGAATATGTAATTAAGCAATGTCTCATTTGCATATTTAAACATGACATTTTTAATAAGTAGTAATGCATACTGTAAGTTTGCACTTCTTAATGAAATAAATCAGTTGAGGCAGCATTCTAATAACTAGCAGATAATTTTTTTACCCTATATTCTTAACCCGGGGCAGCACAGTGGCTCAGTAGTTAACACTGTCGCCTCACAGCAAGAAGGTCACTGATTCAAGTCCCAGCTGGGTCAGTTGGCATTTCTGTGTGCAGTTTGCATTTTCTCTGTGTTGGTGTGGGTTTCCTCCTGGTGCTCTGGTTTCCCCCATAGTCCAAAGACATCCCGTACAGGTGAATTGAATAAACTAAATTGTCCGTAGTGTATGTGTGTGTATGGTTGTTTCCCAGTATTTTGTTGCAGCTGGAAGGGCATTCACTGTGTAAAACTTCTGCTGAATAAGTTGGCGGCTCATTGTGGTTAACCCTTGTTGAATAAAAGGAACTAGTCTAAATTAAAATGAATGAAAGGAATGAATTCTTAACCTTTACAAGGTCACCCCAGAGTAACCTGCATTTTTTTTTTTCATTTCAGTGCCAAAAAATAAGATTTCTCTGTTGATTTTGGTCACACAAATAAGCGTTACACACCATTCTAATCTGTTATGTCTACTCTTTTTGTTTACACTTATAATAACAACAAAAGTGTGTGCTTTTGCAAAATATGAAAAAAAAACAGTGTGTGCGTACTTTTTTTTTTTTTTGTCTCCGCAAACTGTTTTTAGAAACGCGTCATTAAAATGAACTGAAACTTAGCAAAAACTACACAAAGACTTGAGGCAAATATCTATATAAAGCTTGAAGTGTCTAATAGTAAATGCAGTAGGTCATGATAAAGAAATCAGGATGAAACCAACAATGCAGGCATGTACTTTCATCTTTCTCACAAATTATTGTAGCACAGTTTGTGCTGTATACAAAAAAATATATATAATAATAATAGAAAAATAGATGTTAACCAATACTATGTTATATCAAAGTCCCTTTAAGGCAAGTCATTTCACCCGATGGCTGTCTTTAAATTGGCTATCTGGCACTATGCTCGGGCATTTTGTCTGAATGGGGAAATGCCAAATTCTCCAAAACTGTTTGCCAAGCTTACGATAACATTACATATTTGGAGCCGGAAAAAATTAAACAACTGTCTCATAAGATTTGTTTCTAAACTTTTTTAAAATTTCAAAAATGGGCATTTTTCTGATTGCTCGAGCTAATGCGCATGCACATTTAAAAGGAATGAGATCACAACACCAACCTCATTTATGGCCGTTCTACACATTATCATCCTTCGGATACAGCTCGTCAAATCGTGCTGGTCTTCTGAAGTAATTCACAACTTGGTCTTAATGGTAAATCTCCTCCAGAAATGACAGCGACTCTTTGTTTACGTTTGTGGGCAGTTGAGTAGTTGCTGTATCATATGATGTGCGTTTCACAGGACGGACTGTACCTCGCGTTTGTTTTTTTACAGTTTACAAAACCAAAAACATGTTTATTTTCAAGTGTAAAAGTACAGATTTCAAGCTTTATGTGGATATATTTCTTATGTCTGTGGAGCAAGTATTCGCTGAGATTCCAGTGTGTTTGTTGACCACAAAAACGTAAAAGCACATGTCTGGTCTGAGCTTCTCTCCTAGAGAAACGTCAGTCTATACTGATCGATGATTGGCTCCTGTACTAGTAGGCGGGGGTTCATTCGCCATATTGACCGTTATACTTTTCCCCATTCAAAACTATACGCTTGACATATCTAGTGTATTCTGTAGTCTTTGGTAATAAGTAGCTGGGATATTAGGGTTAAGTGTGCAATCCAATGCAATTATTTATTGATGTTCAGCAAGGTATTTTGTTGCTCATCATTTATGGGAAGCTAATTCATGTTTACTCAAGTCACACGTGAAGCTTCATAGTCTATTGCGTCTCAAGCAATGCTGCTGCACACTTTCTAGACTGTTTTATGAGAGAGCAGATGCAAGCACGCACAATGTTGATAATTTAAAATGAAGCATTGAATTTACCCCATACCATGGCAATTGCTAGGCCTATAGACCAAGAAAATTGCAATTGATCCGGTTTGTTACCTAAAGCATTGCACCTTTTCATAAAATTACTTGTGGGTTTTTTTTTGACATAGTTAGTTTCAACGATTGATATTAATGAGTTATATTTTTCTCCATTGCTTTTTAATTAATTAACTCATTTATTATTATTATTATTATTATTATTATTATTATTATTATTATTATTATTATTATTATTATTATTATTATTATTATTATTATTATTATTATTAATTAGTCTTTTCGAGCACTGCAGTTTGAACCATTTCCAAAGCAATGTCTAATATATGAACTTTCACAGCATCACAAATTCAAATGCTTTCTACAAGCCTTCATTTACTTCCATTTGCTTTCTTTTCACTATAGGTTATGGGAAATAAATAGTCTCGCTTCCTATGTGACAGATGGGGCTTTTACCCGACGGCAGAAAAAATACCATACTGGGTCTCTTTGATTTCTGAAGCAAACTTGCCATCATTTGAGTAGCTTGCTTAGAGGTTCAATTTGACATTGCCTTCCATCTCAAAGAGGGTTACATCGTAATAGCTCTCCGTCTAAGAGCGCCTCCATTTTTCAATTACACCTACCCAGCGTGTGATCATGTTTCTACCACCTCACAAACTAATACTCCATTGCAAGGGATTGGAGTGACAAATTTAACATAATTTCCTATTCAGAGGTTCCCACTGGTTACTCGTCTGAGGGTTTTTGCATTAATGTGCGAGGCATTAGAAATGTTTACATTAGCCTAGCTCTGTTCGTCGAAGGAGCAGCCGGTTTGGCATTGTACATTAATTGTACGTGTCTAAAAGGAACAGGTAATCCAGAGATGAAATCAGGTAATTATTATTCTCATGTCGCTCCAAATCAGTATAATCCATGACCCATGTGTTTTGTAAAGATGATTTGTTCAGAATTCTGCTCGATTAGTTGATGTGGTTCAGAAATGTTGATGGTTTGTTTAATTTAGGGATGCACACTTAAAAAATGCTGGGTTGATTTAACACAGTGCTGGATCAAATATGAACAAAACAATCACCGACTATTACAGTTTTTTCTCAAAAATCTATCTATCTATCTATCTATCTATCTATCTATCTATCTATCTATCTATCTATCTATCTATCTATCTATCTATCTATCTTCGTCGTCCGTCCGTCCGTCCGTCCGGACAGACAGAGAAAAAGGTCTATTTATAAACTGATAGATAGATAGATAGATAGATAGATAGATAGATAGATAGATAGATAGATAGATAGATAGATAGATAGATAGATAGATAGATAGGTAGATAGATAGGTAGATAGATAGATAGATAGATAGATATATAGATAGATAGATAGATAGATAGATAGATAGATAGATAGATAGATAGTTGCAGAAATAGATAGATAGATAGATAGATAGATAGATAGATAGATAGATAGATAGATAGATAGATAGATAGATAGATAGATAGATAGATAGATAGACAGACAGACGGACGGACGGACGGACGGACAAACAGAGGGACAGACGGACAGACAGAGGGACTGACTGACGGACGGACGGACAGTTGCAGAGATAGATAGATAGATAGATAGATAGATAGACAGACAGACAGACGGACGGACGGACGGACGGACGGACGGACAGTTGCAGAGATAGATAGATAGATAGATAGATAGATAGATAGATAGATAGATAGATAGATAGATAGATAGATGGATGGATGGATGGATGGATGGATGGATGGATGGATGGATGGATGGATTGATAGACTGATAGACTGATCGATAGACTGATTGATAGACTGATTGATAGACTGATTGATGAATGGATTCTACAGCATGCTATACTTTATTAAAATACCAAGCATATATTACACTACATTTTTATGTATTCAATCAAACTGAGTGACAGATTACTTGTTGCAAAGCTTTATGCTTTTAAATGATTTTGATGTTTTCTTCAAACTAGAAGTAGCCTCCATAAATAGTATAGGCTCGTTAGGAAAGAATGAGTGTGGGTATTACTGAAAAATTGCAGCTGACATGACACAAATCCAATCGAGGAGCTCTTCCTACAACTGACAGACAAAAAACCAACAGCAGCTTTTATACCTGAATGGAGAAGGACTTGTTTGAGTTGCGCACAGGCCAAAAAAACTGAAGGGATTATTGTCGCTTGAAGACAGTGACTGAATATAACACTTCAGATGACAAGCAGTCATGTCTGTGTCTCTGTGACTGTATCAGAATCGGACTTGAAAATACATACAAAAGATGCGCGTGCCACACATTTTTTGTAAATATGTCGTGTTGTGTGACTTACGGTTCCATTTGCAGGCTTTCAATGCAATGTGAATCCTAAATGTGTACATGTGTAAGTCAGATATTGAACACGGTTGTCAGTCGCATAAACATCACAAGTGGTTATGCATATAAATGCCTTGTGTGTCGAATTCATGTCTGACAACCATGTTGTGCTGCTATGTGTATTTAAAAATGCCATAGACTTAAATTATATGTGCCAGGATAGCAATGTCTGATATAGTCTATATACAGTTGAAGTCAAAATTATTTATTTATTTATTTATTTATTTATTTATTTATTTATCAAATGATTTTTAACAAAGCAAGGCGTTTTTCACAGTATTTCCTATATAACTATTTTTTCTGGAAAATCTGTGTCTCCAGAGACAATCTGGTGATTGTCTGCAAAATGATTTGCCTAATTACCCTAATGCCGAGTTCAGACTGCAACTTTTTAAAAAATAGCGGTGTCACAGATGTTTTCACATTGCATGATTATCTGGGGTAGCATTCTGTCAGTACTGTGTTTACACTGTAGGATGGATCAGTGACGGGGTTTCACACTGCATGACTTTACAATAGGAAGAATTATGGCAACTTTGTTTTGGTCCACAAACTACGTCTCACAACCAAACACATGCGAGAAGTGACAAGGAAACAATGTGAGGTGACGTATATATTTTGTTATTAACTACATAATGAGAAAGAAGCCTTTAGTGGGGTAGAAAATGTACTTATTTTGCTCACCTGGCATTTGAAGGGAATTTTATCAAAATCTAATTGATTAATTGAACATTTGACTTAATAATGATTATTGAACCATTATTTTATTTATTTATTTTTTGCCCTCATAGTTCACTGACAAGTTTTGTTCTGTAAATGTTCACATATTACAAGTGAGATATTTTTGAATGAAGGGTGCTTTACTTGTTTTTAATTAAAAGAAACACATTGGGCCCTATCATACACCTGGCGCAATAGGGAGCAAGATGTGTTTGCCTCAACGTGTTGCTATTTTCAGACAAACACAACCTTTGTTTTCCCCATTTTTGCAACGTTATTTAAATAAAAAGTCAATTTGCACCTTTTTGTGGTCTCATGGGTGTTCTGGTCTACAAAAGAGGTGTGTTAAGGTGCATTGTTGGCACGTTGCTATTTTGAGCAACTAAAATAGACTGGGCAATAGACCAGCTGAAAGCAGGTCTAAAGTCCAGTACAGAGGAATACACAAATATCTTTACAAATGAAAAAGAATTAAAGGATTCAAATATTACAAAAATTATTATTTTCTACATAAATATAAAACCACTGCCACCATCTATTCCTTATTTCAGGGGACTGTTTTCAGTTTATTCATGAAAACTTGCTTTTGTGTAATGTTATATTTATTAGTGATATTATATATTATATGCATATGTATATTTGTTTTATGAAAAAAAAAAAGCTCAGATTTTTCCAACTGTCAGTTTTTAGACCATATGGGGCATACACTCTCAGAAATAAAGGTATGCAAGCTGTCACTGGGGTGGAACCTTTTTAAAAGGTACAAACTTGTACCTGAAGGATCCATATTAATACCTCAAGGGTACATGTTAGTACTAAAAAACTCTTTATGTACTAATATATGCTTTTGAGGTACCAATATGGACCCTTTAAGTATAAATGTGTACTTTTTGAAAAGGTACCACCCCAGTGCCAGCTCATGTACCTGTATTTCTGAGAGGGTAGTGTGTATTTGGATATAACTCAGTTATATTTTCTGAGTTATTTTCTGAAAAAACTGAGTTTTTTGACTAATTTCGTCATTATTGTTCATTTATTCGTTTGCTGGAAAGAAAACTGAATTTAGAAATAGTTTTGAAACAAATTTTTGCTTGACAAACAAAATTAATTATGTAGGCTAATGGATGTCTGTGCGCACAACACATTTTCGATTGGACAGGCCGATTGGAGGAGGCTCATTTTTATCCTTGTGCTGCAGATGGTCTGTTTTACTGTGTTCTTGCTAGTGAAGCATTCAGTATTCCACTTACAAAGTTTTTTCTTTTTTTTTCCGCCCCAGTTGTGGTATTGCTCAGATTACAAATCAAAAAGACACGATTGCTCCTGCCAAATTTCCACTAGTTTTTCCTTCATTTCTTGTGTCCAAATAAACTGAAAGCGTTAACTTCTCCCCCAACCTCTTGGAGGCCTGCAGAGACCCATACTAGTGGAAGCTGCTTTCTCATTGGCTGTAGGTAATGACCAATGTTATTTTCAATGAGAACAAATTTCACACGGCATGATTTTCAATGGCCAACAGCTCCAGATATTCAGCATATCAAATATTTCATGTGTGACGGGGACTCATCAGCGATTCTCTCAGATCGCATCTGATTTGAGGCATTTGCCGGTGATTTCTCAAAACCTGTCAGCAAGGCAAAATCAGGGCTAAAATTCTGCAATTCTGAACTCACCATAATTAACCTATTTACCTTACTTAAGCCATTAAATTGGCCTGAATAATAGCTGAGTACTTAAAATATATCTAGTAAAATAGTATGTATTTTCATCATGGCAAAGATAAAATAAATCAGTTATTAAAAATTAGATTAAAACTATTATATTAAGGAATATGTTGAAAAATATTTTTTTTTCAAAACAAGAAATTGGAGAAAAAACAATTAACCTGAGATAACACTATTGTCTTACAAATTCTCAGAAGAAATTAATCTGAAGTCAGTTTTATACTGTAGCTCTATACAAGGGGTGCCAAAATCTTTTCTCATAAAGGACCAATAACCAAACTTGAGAGCTATGGGCCAAAGGTAAATATATCAAACTGCACTGTAAAAAAAATAAATAATAATAATAAAGCATTCCACACAATTTGTTTTGCTTGTCTCAACACAAATCAATTAAGTTAACATGTTTAAGTGGATCAAACATAAAACAATTAAGTTGTGCCAAAAAATATCAATAATTGTGTTGTTTCAGCTTACTTTACGTTCATAGATTGAACGAGCAGCAAAATATTTTGTTATGTGTGAGTGTTGTATGTGTGTTTGTATTATGAATGTTTATTAAAGTTGCCATGTGTAATTTATTATGTCATGTTAAGAATAAATAATTAGATTTAGTCATATTAAATTTTTTAGTAGAATTATTTTTACATTTTATAATAGACGTATTACAATAAAATATAATTCATTTTTTAACACATTGAAGATCAATGCCGAATACACTAGTAAAGCTGCACCTACCTCTGCTGATGTCTTCTGTATTGTCTTCTACGTATCAGAGACAGTGTATGTTTTCAAATCCGATTAATTTACAACATTTATTTAAAACCTTTAATTTCAGTTTGTTTTTTTTTTGTAGCTCAACAATAAAAAACAAAATACTTCTCTTCTAAGATGATATGGCGAGCCAAAAGGTTACCAGGGGCCAACTTTGGCCCGCGGGCCCTAGTTTGTGCATCTATACTCGTACTAGGGTGTATTGCATCATTTCAGTCTCATCACTTGAAAGCAGTGGCTTTTATTATTATTTCTTTTACTTTGTTGTGGTACATGTTTGATGTATGGGCAAGGCTGCTATAGCTGTCAACTTGCATAATTCATGAAATATGAAATGCATGGGAAAAAAAAACCATCAAACAAACATACAAACCACATTTTCACAGTTCTGTAATATTGAGGTTGCTCTGTTAGGCTTGATGATTTTGCACTCGCCGCAATCTTTCCCAAGTCTCCAGTGCATCCTTGTGAAAGTGAATTAGTGCAGATTTGCCTTGGGTGATACACTGTAGCTAATTCAAGGACTGAATCATGTCTTCTTAAAACAAAACAGACTGATCTGCCTGTAGTCCCTGTCATGTTGAATGAATGCAGGAAATGCTCATGTTGTTTGGTAGGGAGCACATCAAGTGTGATTGCATGTAATGGCAGTCGGCTACCTCTTTTCTTCCCAGTGTTCTATGCTCTTTGTTTTTTCCCTTTGCTCTTTTCTTGCATGGTTTATTTTTGCGTTGCATAATGCACTTTTTTTTCTTCTTTTTTTTTGCTGTTGCTGGTTTCTAAATTAGCGTGTACTGTTTCAACATGCAGTGTGAAGCACCTACATACACAAGAAGCACTTGCTCTAATATACTTTTTCTCATTGGGAATAACGCTGTAGTGTAAAATCAAATTTGACTTGATGCCTGAATGTTTGGGTCTTTCTGTTTGCTAGTAGCTGGCACTAAACTTGGGAAAACTCATTGGAGTGTCCTTCCCTTCAGGGATTTCTCCAGTATACTTGTCACGCCGGTGAAGCTGCTAGAAGATTGACTCCGACTTCCATTCCACCTCGCTTGTCAAGGTGGTCAATTCCCTCAAAGCATACCAGCCCTCCCTCCCATCCTATTACTTTGTGCTTTTTCCTTCACTGTGTGGCACAAACAATATCACAAAGGCTAGGGGCTTACAGTTCTGTCTATACCTGATATCAAATCATTTCCTTCATCTTCGAGATACCTACATTCAATCATAATTCAATACGACCGCAGAAGCCATTTCAAAGACGGTTTTTGATGTCAATGTGATTAGAATATGATTGGAAGAGCGTACAGTGCTTGCATCATGATTGTATGTAACCATATAACTAGTTTGCCTGGAAATGTACTATTGTATGTAACGTTTACAGCATTAATATGAAGCTGCAAATGGTTTATACAATAGTGGAGTCCAAAAGAGATGAATGAGAAAAATACAAATGTCACTTGACACTTTTGAAAAAATAAACAGATAGTAAACAGAATTATTCAATGGATATATTTATTCAAATAATATTTTAGTCGCCAAACATCTTTAGAAATTGAAAGATAATACAATTAAATTCAAGCTAAATATTACAAACCTACAACATTTCAACTAAATATTTAAATGTTTTTAGCTTCTCTTGATTTTTCCTCTTTTTTAAATGTGTATTTAATATTTTTCTATAACATAAATTTGGGTGTACTAGTTTTTGGACCATTATCGTAAGTTATTTAGTTAGATAAGCTCCAGATTTGGCTTCAGTACTGACTAATCTAATGTATATATCTATAAACATAATATTGTATAGCTCTCTATTAAAAGTATGAATTAAAAAAAAAAAAAAATATGTGTATATATATATATATATATATATATATATATATATATACATATATATATATATATATATATATATATATATATATATATATATATATATATATATATATATATATATATATATATATACACAGTTAGCCCACCCCTGAATTATTAACCCCGTTTATTTTTTTTCCGTCAATCTGTTTAACGAAGAGAAAATTTTTCAACACATTTCTAAACATAATAGTTTTAACAACTAAAATAATTTCAATAATAATTTTAAATAACTGATTTATTTTATTTTTGCCATGATGACAGTAAATAATATTTGACTTAATATTTTTCAAGACACTTTTATACAGCTTAAAGTGGCATTTAAAGGCTTAGGTTAATTAGGTTAACAAGGCAGATTAGGGTAATTAGGCAAGTTGTATTGCAAATTGTACAAATTGTAAATGATGGTTTATTCTGAAAAAAAAAATAGCTTAAAGGAGTTAATAATTTTAACCTTAATGTTTTTTTTTTTATTTTATTTTTTTATGTAAAACTGCTTTTATTCTAGCCAAAATAAAAAAAGTAAATAAGGGGAAAAAAGCCCAGCATTTTTCAATGTACGTTTTAAACTACAGGTGAACAAATCATTACAGAACAGGTAAGTCACATTCTAAGTTGATCTCTCTCTTTTGTATTTTGTAGTGCTGTATTTATACCATAGTACTCTGGTAGTGTTTGCTTTGCTCTGACTTTTTTTCGGGGTTAATTATTGAGATATCCCAATTGCAACAGAGAAATACTGGGAAATCTCTGTAGACTGATGGCATTTCATGCCGTTTAGCCTTATAATCTTAAAATGTGAGCAAAATCAGCTGTTTTTTCATCATTTTAGACATTACGCTAGAGAATCATTCAAATACTAGCTATAAAGTGACGTTTGTGAAGTAGTAACGGCGGTAGTGAATGGCGGAAGAAAGTAGTTCCTCTTAAAAAAGGTTTTTGAAACTCTGTGTTTGATTTTCATTTTTATATACACGATTATGCCGTTGAACTGTTGTATATACGCAATATCACACTTGTTGCAGTGCGATATGGTTGTATTTCATCCCTGGTGGGACACTAAGGCACCCGACCTCCAATATACAGCCATATCATATTCATTTCTGTACATATAGAAGGTTTGATAATTAAACTTTTTTCATTACTGAAAAAGTACTGTTGTCTTATTTCAGTTTTAATAATAATAACAACAATCTAATATATTTTGTTTTACAAATTGTCTTTTTTTGTGCATTTTACATAACAGTACATTTTACTTTGTGCATTTCACAAAAAAATGTCAATATTTTTATGCTTGGACAACATGAATGCCGTGTTTATCATTTTGACTTTGATATGTTGTGTGGCACTTCAACATAATGGTATATAATGCTAGTTAATGTATTTACTAATGTAAACAAACAATGAACAATATGCTTAATGCAGTATTTATTCATCTTTGTTAATGTTTGTTAATGAAAAAAAAAGTTGTTCACGTTCATTTTCTCACAGTGCATTAATGAATGTTAACAAGCACAAATATGGTTTTTAAAAATGCATTAATTAATGTTGAACTATAATTAATAAATGCTGTACAAGATTGCTCATACATAGTTCATGCTAGTTAATACAGTAACAGACATTATCTAATGGACTATTAATTTAAAGTGTTACCACTTTAAAATATTACCACAGCATTTGTACAAGTAAATCTGGTAAACATAATCCCAAATAAATACAATCCAGTGGATATACAAATAAAAATAGTGCATTAAGCTCTTCAGGTACTCTAGGTATAATAATATCTTTCTCTCGTTCTTCTCAGTTTTTTTACATTGACAGGCAGCAGCAGCATTTGGGATTGAATACCTAATCAACTTTTACAAGGATACTTCTCAAGATGGGCACATTGGCGTAATTTGACATGTTTATTTGTCCAAGCATGAGAACTGGCAAAAGGAAACTTAATTCATCATCTGTGAACTGCCTTTTCTCTGTTGCGTGTTGTACTTAAATGTTTAAATTGAAAAGACCTACAAAAAAAAAAAAAAATGCATGAAGTTTGCTATTTAGCTATGTACCAAGCCTCAGTGAGCTGCTAAAAGACACTTGATGAAACTACCAGATAAAACTACAGTCTAGTGGGACAAATTAGACAGTGGTGGGCTGGAAAACCACAACAAATAGTCCAGCCGAAGCGATTGAGACACTGACAGGAGTGAGTGACAGGAGGTGCGAACATGTAAGACTGGTGTGCGTGAAATCGCAGCCAGAGAGAAAGCACAGCTGGTATATCACTGTATTGATGCTGTGCAAAAGTGACATTGCATCGTTTCAAATTTGCAGCATCTATGTATTGAAATGTTTTACAAAAATGCTATCAGACTTTTGACTTCATTGCAAAAATGTTGCAAAAAATTTTGAGGAAGAGGAAATTCTGTTTTGTAGCCAAGTCATTTCACTCGGCGGCCATCTTTAAAATGCCTCTCAGGCAGGAAAATGCAAGTTTCTATTTCTTTGAATGGGGAAACATCAAATTCTCTGAATCTGTTAGCCAAGTTTATGATTAAATTTTACATAATTGGAAGCACCATTGACATTTAACAACTCTTAAATTTTGTTTCTGAACATTTGAGTCAAACAAAAATAGTTTTTTTAGTATTTTTTTTTCCATTTTGCCCAACGTAATGTGCATGTGGAACCAACGGGAATGTGTTCCTGACACCAATTTGCTTTATGGCCTTTTCTGAAAGACATGATCAGTTGTAATAATGTCAATCAAATACAGTAACTACTGTATAAATCAGTAAGTTGTTACACATTATGATCTTCTGGGCCCAGTTTTTTGTTAAGTAGTCGATTTTGATTTTGGATCACGGCTTGGATCAAATCTTGAAAATTGTTTTTTCAAAAGTAACAGAAGGATTTTGAATTAAGATTAGACCATGTACTCCAATCTTACATTTAATTTGAATCAAACTTGCCCTTTGGTTTATTCAAAACGTTGAACTCATGGATCTGTTTGATCAAAAAAAAAAAAAAAAAAAAAACTGAATTATCCTAATCCTGTTGGAATGATGGATATTTGAACCACAATGATGGATATCTTTTTTCAAGTGTAGTTGGTTCATTTAAAACTGGGGTGCCCAAACTTTTTCCTATAAAGGGCCTTAAACCAAACGTAATTGAGGACTGCCAGCCTAATATAAACTAATCTGTATTACAATATTTTTTTTATTTCTAATTTATTCGGCAATATTTAAAAAAAAACAGAAACTGTTGCTTTAAATCAGATTAACTAACAAAGTATCATTTTTAACATTTTATAATAAATGTATTACAGTAAATACATAAACAGTCCCATTTATAACACAATGGAGTTTAGCTGCTCCTGCCTTTACCTTGATTTGCTTGCTGATGTCTTGTGCATTGTCATTTTACATTTTTTTATTTACATCAAGTCTTATTCACTTACAACAATTTATCAAATCATTTAAATTCAAGTGGCTCTTTTGTAGCTCAGCAATAACATAAAGAAACAAAATGTTACGTTAAATTCATAAGGGCAATCTCTGTCAAGAGCATTCGCCCCAACCACCTCCCCATCACCCCCCTCTCTTTTCAGATGAGAAAATGGACCAAATAAGAGGTTACCGTGGGCTAACTTTGGCCCACAGACACTACTTTGGTCATCTCTGATTTAGGATTTCAAGCTTTTGTTTAGATATTTTTCACGTCTGAGAGGCAGGCATTATTCAGGATTCTATTACATTTGCCAACCCCATAAGGAGAAACTGTTCTAAAAAACACACCTAGGGACTAAGCCTGTTCCTTGGAGAACCACCAGGCTGTTGACCTTATTCTACAATGCAGAAGTGTGCTCGTTTTTTTGCAATTATTTTATAACTTCTGATTCAGTTGCCTATTGGAGACTAGGAAAAATAAATGTGTCCATGACCATAAATAAAAAGTAGAATAACATAATAAGAAAATATCAGTTTGCAGCATCAAGCAGCATAGCGAGCTGTTTTTAATGTCTAGAAATCAATGGAAGTGAATGAGACTGGTAGTCTCGAGCCAAAAAGATTCCAGTGGCTGCAATGGCTCATACATGAACAATAAAATCAATAGCAATCAATGATTGGCTTCCTATGCTAGAGTGGACATATTGACCGTTACATTTTCAAAACTGTACATGTGACATATCTTGTGTACTCTATTGTCTTTGGTTGTAATCAGACTGATCACATTTTGTCTTGAACATTCAGCTAGAACAAAAGCACTTCACATTCAGATTATGATACATTTTGTTTTTTGCGAGGCAGCAGATCATCTGCCATGACAAGATCAAAGAGAGTTAATAGCGCAAGATGTGAACAAACCTTTTTAAGAGGGAGAAAATGAAAGAAAGAGAAAAATCTTTCACCCAAAATATAATGAGCGTGCGATGCGTCCCCTCGGCTTCTGAGAAGTACAGGCATCGCTGCTTACAAAGAGACTCTGCTTAAAGCGATTCATTCAAATTTCATTTGAAGTAACAAACCTTTAAATTGTACTGCTCACCAGCCCTTTCCGTTCCCCGTCGCAAGGCGCATCTGGCATTCAGCAAAAACAAAAATAAATAAATAGATAACACAATGCAGGACAAAAAAGAAAATTCAATTCATTATTTCTCTAGTGGGCCTTCCTTTTATTGTTGGACGAGTGGCCAAGTTATTCTTCTGATGCAAATGCTCAGGTGATGCTAATGGTGTTAGAGGCCAGCAAATGCCACATCCATAGATCACCACAAAGTGCCAAAGGTTTCTCAGCAGGCGCTCCATTGATATACACAAGCATAGTTCCCGACAATACAATTGGATTGCCAGCGCAGCTCTAGTTTCATTTGTTTATTCATTTGTTAGTTAGTGTTTTTGCACGTCAGCATTCATTTTCCAAACAAGTCACCCTCTATCAGCGCAGCCATTCCTCTGAGCTGATTGGTGTTGTTTGCTCACAGGATTGTCTTGGTTCACTAACAGCGCTCTCTGCAAAGGATAGACGACAGCGTACATTATTTGCGTGGTGGGAAGATCCGATTTTCCCCTGACAACTCCCCATGATTGAGCTGATAGACTATGGCGCCCAGTGCATTTGTCTCTGCTCAAAGAGTCCCGGCGAACGCTTTACATGCTCCTCATTAAAGTCTTCGCTTTCTTCTGGAGAGCGAACCTGAGAAGTAGAGCTTAGTACTGGGGAGCCATATCTGTATTGATTTAACACCTCATTGGGGGAATGACAGCTGAATCAAGATTAACGCTCCTGTTGGATATCTGCGTGGTGTGCCCATTCCTCTTCAACCCCATTAGTTGAGGGGTGATAGCCAAGCTGGCCAACAAATCTGTTTACACTGTCAAGCGCACTCAATGGCAAATGCACCGGCAGGAACGGGCCGCCTTATGAAAGCTTTTCATTTTCTCAGTGCGGAGACGTTGATGGATAACCTCCGCGCTGGGTGTTTCTTTTTCACTATACTCTATTGTGTGTGAGTGTGTAGCCATGCGTCAGAGTATTTGTGTTACTGCACATTGGTTAATGGTCTGCTATAGTGATGGGGCCAAATGGAGCAGTGCAGGTAAAAGCGAACAGATGCCATCATCATGATCTGATTTCCAGTGCATCTCTGTATGCATGTATGGTAATGTATCTGTTGGGATGAATGGTTAAATGCACTTCTGAAGACCACTTGGTGTGGTATTAATGCAAGCGTAATCGATTTGCCTTAAGTGGTCATAAACAGAGAGGAATGAAAATCAGATTTGGGTGTGTATTAAAGGAAATCTATCAAGCATTTTTTAATATTTTAATGACCTTGAACCTGTCCCAACTGGGCCAGTTGTCATTTCTGTTTGGAGTTTGCATGTTCCCTTCACGGGTTTTCCTCACAGTCCAAAAACATGCAGTATAGGTGGATTGAATAAACAGAATTGGCCTTGATGTATAAGTATGTTTGTTAATGCGAGTGTTTAAGGGTGTTTTCCAATACTGGGTTGTGGCTGCAAGGGCGTCGGCTGCATAAAACATTTGCTGGAAAAGTTGGCGGTTCATTCTACTGTGGCAACCCCTGATAAATAAGGGACTAAGCTGAAGGAAAGTGAATGAATGTGACCTTGAACCAGAATGTTATGAAGCAGCTGCAGACAAAAGACGTGTGGATCCAAATGCAGTTTACTAAAGGCAAGGCAGTACACTGTATACTAAGACAAATATACTGTACTAAGACAATATTTTGCTTAGATATAAATATTTGAAAATTTGAAATCTGAGGATAAAAAATGTATACAAACATGCACTTATAGTAATTTGGACATCTTTAAAGGTATTTGTATGCTTTTTTTATCCTCAGATTTCAAATTTGTAAATATTTATATCTTAGCAAAATGTTGTCTTATCCTTTATTAAATAATTTTTTCAGCTTTTGGGTAATGTATATTAGAGTCTCGATTTCTAAATATTTACCCTTGTGACTGGTTTTGTGTTGCAGGGTCACACGTAAGCCATGTTGTCCCCAGAATGTGTCTGTGAAGTTTCAGCTCAAATACCACACAAATAATTTATAACAGCATTCTGTGAATGCCTCTTGTTGACATGTTCTTTTCAGTTCAGTAAACTCAATTTATTTTATAGTGGAATTGGTGCAAATACCACAAACTTTATTCACTTAACTAGCTGTTTGTCTCTGTTTAAACACCCTTAAAACAAGATCTTGTTTAAATATTGCATACAAATTGCACAAGATAATACAGCTTTTTTTAAAAGTGCTGTTTTTTGTGGCATTTTTCTATGTTTATGTGGAGAATATGGCAAAGCACATGTGGTGTAGGTAAAAAAACAGCAATTTATTAACAAATTATGACTCGAATTACATTTTATCTTGCTTTTTATTGAAAAAAAAATGACTTAAATAATTTTCGCAGTCAATGTTTACCTCATATATAATTAAAATACACATATTTAAAAGAATGCTTATTTAGCAAAACATAACTATGCGCTTCTTTTCTGTAGCTGGATTTCTAAAATGTGGTATTTCAACACAATCTCACGGCAATTCGTAACTTTTTGATTTAGTGGCTAATTCGTATGAATTAGTACGATCTAATTCGTACAATTTAGTACGATTTGCTCATCCCCCAATGACGGTTGGGGTTAGGGGTGGGGTTAGGTGCCACGCCTCCTTTTTAAAATCGTACAATTTTGTATGATTGAACTCGTACGAATTCGTTCGAATAAGCTACTAAACTGGCAAAACGTAAAATACTTGCGTTTCTTCATGAGATCAGGCTGGGTATTTAGCATTAAAACAGTTGTATGATCTGTTGAATGTCTTTGCTCCTCATTTAAAACTCTGATAATTGCTTAAATGTAAACGTAATTGCTATTTTTTTATAGGTGCATTAGTATTAGCAACTAAAATGATGCTATTTTGTATATTTCAACCCTAGAAAGTGAAATAGTACAGCAACTTGGATGATTTGAATGTTTAAAGGACTTCATTTCAGTTCAATAGATATAAGCCACTTGTGCAGGCGTATTCTCTGGAAGCCCACATTCTCTCCTTTTCTTTGAATCTGGCTTCATCTGAACTTAAAACCTTCATCAAAGTCTTTTCTTCTGATGTTGTTGGAGGTCAGCAAATAGGGTGGTATTGGCATTATTATAGAGACTTTCTCCACGCTCTTTGTTTCTGTCAACAAGGGCCTTTAGAGACTGCACTCTTTTCCTCGCACGCTCACTCTCTCACTGCAATCTCTTTGGAGACAAATGACCAAGGCTAAAGTTGAGGGTTTATCTTGGTATTCTTTTCTTCTCAGCAGCATCCATTTATTCACACGGGCTGCTGAATTAAGACGCTGTTACCACATCGTGTACTCAACGCCACGCTGTTTCATCTCATTCATGTTGTTCTGTTTTTAACTCATTCTCTGTCAGTGTATTTTTTGAAGGAGTTGCCAGTCATCACCAGCATTATTGGTGATTTGTTTTACCTGAATTTGACTGCCCTCAGAATATTTTTTATATCAAAATAAAGAACAAGCCAAATATTACATATATATATAAGTGCTCATTTTCAGTTCATTTGTATCCAGGAAAACTAGTGGAAATTCGACTGGAGCACTGTGTCTGTGCGTGCGTGCGTACGATCCTATACTATCAGCTGCGTGTGTGGATCTTGTTGGAAAATGCGGCAAAAAGTCATACATGATGGTAATAGTTTGATTGTGGTGTTTACTTAAATAAGGCCACTAATATAAGCATAGTCAATGTCTTAATTCCATTTCTGTTTAGTTCAGTTATGGCTTTAGTCGGATTAAGGTAATCAAAAATCGCCGTTTTGAGCTTATGCAGGCCTACAGTTGAAAATTCATGCTAACTGAATAAACAGTTATTAAACACAAGTTCATCTTATTGAACATCATTTATTTTTATCACCAATTATCATAGTAGAACAGTTTCTCAAGCAGTTTGTGATGCATTTTGGAAACAGGAGATGAGCGCATGGACTTATGCTTCACCTGGCTTGAAAAACTTTTCTCAAAGACTTTTATTTAGTCTTTATTCGGGTCGCACAAATATTTTGAATGCCTTTGGCAGAATTCAAATGAGCCATTTTAATCTAGATTAATCTTGATTAATTCCAAGACAAAAAATAAAAATAAAAAATTGATCTATGCCCATCTATATATATACATGTACAGTATATATACACACACACACACACACATATATGTGGTAACCTCTGATAAACCAGAGACCAAAAAATTTCACATTGTGAAACATCAATATCTGTGCATTGTCCAATATTATAAAAAGCTTATCAGACGTATAGGTATTATGAAGTAATATTATTAATGTATAGTTTCATACATTATATTTGTCTTTTAAAAAATAGTTTAATTTACCAAATAAAACACAAGGTGGGTCTACTGGGCAAAAAGGGGATGTCTCTGAGACACTTTCAGAAGCTGTCATTAATTCATTCTCACCATACTCATGGTCGTTTTTTCTTTTTTGTCTCTTGTTTATTCTTATAGCCTCCACATGGGATTAAAGAAGGGCACCTTAACTTCATCTTTCGTGAAACGGAGTGGTCGTTTAATGTACAGTAAATCAGACTCATTCAAAGTAGCGTCACTGCGCAAAAAAACGTTATGAATGCATCATGTTACACTTCCGACATTGTGTTTTCTTTATCTTATAATGCATTGAGTTTTGAGGTAAGGGACTGACAGTTGGACAGGCTCATGCAGTTCATCAAACTCCATCTTTTTTTAAACTCTAAAACGGAAGCGCAATATAACAGTCTCCTCATAAAAGCCAGCAAATCAGCGATCTGCTAAATTAAAAACATATGATTCGATTCACGCCTTCCAATTGGTTCTCGGGATATAGCGGCTTTTGCTGTCAAAAGCAAGTGACGTTTAGCGGCTTTTGCCAACAAACTGTTATTTCTGAATGCGCTGATGCTGCGATTTAGATTATTTCAAGCAAAACTATTTGTTGATGGCGTACCATGTGCCTAAAGCATTCGTCCAATGTCATTAGCTCATTTTTGACAGAAGTGACGTTTAGCGACTTTTGCATCTGAACTTTTCATATACAGTATACCTTAAAAGTGGTGATAAAACATGAACACAATGAAGACAGAATAAAATGCTTTTTTTGTTTGCTACATAGACAGTGGGGAGGAAAAAAGTATTGAACGGGTTTGTTGACTTGAAATATTCACCAGATGTTGGTAACAACCAAAGAAATCCATATATGCAAAGAAAAAAAAAACTATATAGTTTAAAAATGAAGTTATGTTTAATAAAACTAAATGGCACAGGGAAAAGGTATTATCCCCTGAAGAAAGGGAGGTGTAGAAAGACAGTGAAAGCCCTGGCAGCATGTCTGAGCAGCATCCCTCTGCCCTTCATCATTGTAAATGAATATTAGCAGCATCAGTCCAACCCCCACATTAGCAGGATGATGAAGATGGAAACAGGGTGGACATTTCCGCAAGACAATGATCCAATACACAGCCAAGGAAACTCTCAAATGCTTTCAGAGAAAGAAAATCAAGCTATGAAATGGCCCAGCCATACAGCTGATTTGAATCCAATAGAGAATACAAAATAAAAATCAGATTTTATAGATGGGACCCACAGAACTATCAAGATTTTTACACACTTAAAGTCACCTGAGCAATGCATGTAATTTAATTTGCCATATGAGAAAATAAATCTTTCATATAAAATATTAAAGACATTTCAGTAGTTCAGTACTTTCTCCTTATGTCATTTCATTGTTATTAAAAATAACTTATTTTATTGATTTTTGTTTTGTTTTATTTTTAATATTTATTTCCCTCACTGTATATGGAAAATCCTGATAAAAAAAGAGAGTAAACCAAAGGAAAGCTGTGTAACTTCTTTTTTTTTCTCATCTGATCTACACTTTGTCTGATTTTTCTCCCAGGAGAACCGTAACTCATTCAGGACATGCACTAGAGCTTCTCTCACCGTAACATACCTAAAACACTCTTCAATAGCAGAGAAGCATTGTCTCTCAACTGACAAGCTATCTCGTCAGTGGCAGGGAAACAGTTAAGAAGCATTACTTTTTGGCGATTCTTAAAAAAAGAGAACACATGTACGTCACCGCATCTTGCTTGTCAAACAGCCATTAAGGCGTGCTAAAATAAAGAGGATAGCCGAGAGAAAAGCTCCCGAAATCTGGTATTTGTTCACTCAGGAGAAAATCAAAATTCGCAAAGCATCAAGCATGCAGTCAGAGAGTGGAAACAACTGTGTGTTATTGCTTTTATGTAGAGTGCCTCTTAAAGGTGCTCCCTGAGCCGGAAGAGTTCATTTACTAGATAGATCTTGACAATGGACTCTTTTGTTTTTGAGCATTAGCGTGCTCTACTACAAAGCAGTAAAGCCCTAATAATGTCTAAAAAGGGACTCGGGCACTGATTCACTCCGAGCATTACCTGTCTCCTCATCTCAGCGGCAGACACTTAGCCAACTGAGAGCCAGATCAGTGGAGCTTTCAAACTGGACACAGTGACCAGACGACTTACAGGGCCACCGTAATGAGAACAGTAACAATGGGAGCTGTTTGCTCACTTTCCGAGTAGATGGATGACCCAGTAATGTCATCTGCCCACAAGAACATTTGTCTTGGTGTAGAAATCACACACGCACACATAAACAGATTTAGACTATACAATATGAACTTGTTTGTGGAATCAGTGACACATAAGTTGCAGTGAGGTTGTGTCACGATTATCAGCGATCATATCCCATAAGATCGCTGGTTTGCAGTAACAATAACTCATGGACGACAATTCCGCCATTGTTGGACTACATATTCATACATGCACTCCGGTCACACTCACACATGCTTCCTCATTTAAACTGATTACATTCACACCACCTGAGGATTGTCAGAGACTGATTGCACACACTATTTAAGCCACACACTCACCCATTCACTTTGCAGCCCTGCTGAAAAATCCAGCTTAAACCAGCCTAGGCTGGTTGGCTTGTTTTAGCTGGTTGACCAGGCTGGTTTTAGAGGGGTTTTGGCCACTTCCAGGCTGGTTTCCAGCCATTTCCAGCCTGGTCTTAGCTGGTCAGGCTGGAAAATGACCAGCCAAATCCAGCTAAAACCAGCTTGACCAGCCTGGTTTAAGCTGGATATAGCTGGTTTTGGCTGGACTCCCAGCTTGGCTAGGCTGGTCAAGCTGGTTTTAGCTGGTCATCTCCCAGCCTGACCAGCTAAGACTAGGCTGGAAATGGCTGGAAACCAGCCTGGAAGTGGCCAAAACTCCTCTAAAACCAGCCTGGTCGACCAGCTAAAACCAGCCAACCAGCTTAGGCTGGTTTAAGCTGGATTTTTCAGCAGGGAGAGTCTTGTTAGCTGTATAGATGACATTGCAACGCATTATTCCTGTCTAGTTTTCCCGTGTTTTCGATCTAGCTGTGTATTCTTGTTCTCCGTGCCTGCCGCCTGCCTTTTTGAACTCTTGCTTGTTACCGATTACGATTTTGGACTGCCTACACATATCTGTTTATACCTGTTGACCTTTGCTTACCTAACAACGATTAAACCTGCATTTGGATCCTACCTTCAGTTGTCTATGTCACTCCCTGCGTTACAGAATGGTTGTCAAATGTATGCAGATGATACAATTATTTACGTAACAGCAGGAACTTTACAGAAGGCTGCAGAAATGTTAACCAAGCAACTGGTCTGTATTTTCCAGTGGCTGCAGGACAACTGTTTAACTCTAAATTACAACACAACATTTTCAATGTGTTTTTCATGCATTTTTTACAGTGTGTCATAAAAAAACACTAGAGTGTGCATGTACACTGCATGAGTGTGTGTAGCGTACACAGTTTGGAAATGGATTTATAGATGTGTGTGAAATGTATACTGCACACCATAACAGGAAATTCAGTTTCTATCAAACAGTCCACAACCTCTGCATAGTATGCTGTTTCATGCGTTAATGGCCAGAGTGTGTTATTTAAGTGAGTTAGAGGAGAGAACAGATAGTAGATACCAAACACTGCACTCAGATGTGCTGCACATGATAGAGTTATAACATCCATAGTGTCAAGAGTTCTGGGAACATGTTTTTTCTTTTTGTAAAGACAGATATCTGTTGCAGTGTACATGATGTACCTCATAAGTACACTAAAACACATTAAGACCATGTTCACAATGTTATTCAAACCTGAAGTCCTTTTCAAAAACCCATTTCTGTTGCTGCATCATTGGTCTACGCAGAACACGTAGGCAAGGAGAAATCGAATTTAGCATCGGTTGGAATTTGTTAAGGGTATTGAGCGTGCTGTAATGGTTTGGGATGTTTTCAAGTTGTGATTTTTATAGGATCACCAACATCCTTGATTTACTGCTCTGCTGTCCGATGTTCACCCAGTTGGCAAAACCAAAGGCTTCAGTAATAGATGAGACTATAGTTTTAAGAAAATTGGTCTGTTTTTTTCCTGAATGCAATATTCTTTTTAAGGACGTGAACTCTTGGAGATGTCACTGAACGGTCAGCCCAGTCTGTGGATCAGCCACTGGAAAATAGAATGCAGTTGTTTTGCCATTTAAAGCTTCACGAGTGCCAATACCTTCAGCATGCTTCTGCCATCTCATAGACTCCAGCATGTGCTTTATGGCTCCAGCTATTGAGGCTAAAGGTTATTGAGGCTATTGATGTTTATTGACTGAGATTTTATGTAGTTCCTAATGAAACTCCGACCTGCCAATCACAAAACTCGCTGTGCGAAAATAGTGCTTTCATTATTCCAACATAGAACTCTCACCCTATTTTCACAATCTTTATTTATTTATTTATTTATTTATTTATTTATTTATTTATTTATTTATTTATTTGCATGAATTTCAGTTTTTAATTATAATTATCTCGATTTTTTTGGACATCATTTAATAACACTTTAGTTTAGGTCACAATTCATGTCATTAACTACTGACTTATTACCTGTCTATTAAAATAAAATAAAAAAAGTTGAAGTGCTTTGTATTACAGCTAAAATTATTACTTAACCCTTCATTATCACAAGATCCTGCAAAAATTTATTTCATAAGCCTAATCTCATACTAAGTATTATCAATGTACATAAAAGCATTTATTTTTAAATATATATTTTACTGTTACCAGTGATCAATTGTCATGTTTCATTTATTTATTTATTTATTTATTTATTTTTTACTTTTTAAGGCCTTCATTTACAATAAAGCTATTTAAGCCTGTCACAATTGACCCTTAGCTAAGCCCCGCCCTCCTTAGTTACTGTTGCTACAACTGTCAAGCTTTCGTGCCAGGCTCGTCTAAAACAATAAAAATGCACCGGTGTCAGACATTCCCAGGGAAATATTTAGTCATTTTTGGTAAACAGGTGAGATATGCGAGAAAGCCAGACAAAAAAGGGCTGCAGTATGCGTTACAGAGTTATATTCACAACTTAATTGGCAACCGATTAGAAAATAATTTAATCAAAATTGAAATCAGGTTAGCCTAGCCGCCTCATACACTGACTATTCAACAGCTTAGTTCATGCACAGCAGGAGAGGTGAAATTTAAAATAATCTAATAATAACAAATTAAACCATGATTTCTCTATTTTTAGCCAAAAAGCCTGCTAGACTATCGTTGTGCAATGAAATATATTGTTACTAACTGATGAGGAAACACACATGGAAAGTGCTTCTACATAATTCATTTATAGAAAGAACAGCCAGAAAGGCTAAATTGATGGGTTTGTGCCAAATATAAGCATCACTGACCCATAACAATATACTGTACCTATAACTGTCAGTATGTTTGTGTGCTTTTTATACAGTTTCTATTCTAATTCGCAGTTAAGTGGAATAAATACATTGGAATGCAAATCAAAGTATAAATAGCAGAAGTGAAAAAATAGATTTTCCATACTAGCAAATATTAATCAGACACTAACCCCCTATAACATCGCCACCAATGACTAAATCTCCAAAAGACTGCTAAAAACATTGGTAAATTGCAGTTCTGACATGTACATGAGGCTTATAAATTGCTGAAAAACAGCTGCGTGTAAAGTATATTGATCGCAAGTGCTTAGATTGTGATCACATATCTGTTTTGTTCTCTTGATTTGTAATTTCAAATGTTCATAGCTTGAAACAGACAATGACTGCTTTAGTAGAAATTATACAAAAGTACAAATTATGCTTTTAGTATAACTTTTAGTATAACTACTATGGGGAGGGCTTAAACAGAGCAGTGCTCATAATATCAAGCGGAAAAAAAGAAAAAGACAGCTGGGAAACATAACCTGCTTTGTATTTATGTAGGAAACACAGTTTAGATCTGTTTAGGGTAAGAGGTGTGTGTGTGTGTTATTGCCGTTACACATGACTGTGTCAGGAATATCGAAAACAAAATCAACTGATCTCCGCACCTTTAGCACCCCTCACACAGCTTTATACACGCTGGCATTTCTCCTCTTGGGTTTTAGGTTTTGAAAAGGGAAAAAAAATCCGCCTCCCTGTCCAAACCTTTAGTATATCGGGTATCAGATTTGCACAAGCCATGTGCTCACATAAACCAATTCAAGAACATGCAGCCAATGAGAGAACCCATTAACCGCGTGTTCACATGACAACACTAAAGCACGCAGTGCATGTAAACATGTACCACGTGCTGAACTCAACATCAACAGAAGACTGAACGCAAGACACAAGTACATGATAAATAAATACTCACCGTGCACTCACACATGTAATGTGCATGTTTCATCCTAGCGCCAACCAAAAACAACTAGACTGAGACGCTGAGAATGAAACACCATGCTGCAGACAGAACAAACACAAACACCAGGACAAGAGCGCACATCCCAAGCACATCCAGACCTGCATCTAGCACAGCCTGAGTGCGGTCGAGACGGTGCTCATACAAATGACACACAATGATAGAAAATGAGTGCTCGACCTGAGAAAACTCGAGCCGAGCACAACATAAAAGACATGACAGGACTAGTGTCTGGACTCTGCCACCAAAACAAGAATTAACAAGACCAGATTGGCAGAATCCTGACAGTAGTCACATTTTTCGTAATTTGCTTATTGAATTCTGGCTTATTACCTATCCGTTCTTAAGATAGCAACTGTTCATTAGTAGTTACACTATAGAGTATGATCTTATTCTTTATTTCAAATTTTACCCCAAACTAAACCCAACTTTTACCTCACTAACTATTAAAAAATACCTAATTTGTAGTTTATTAAGCTGATAGCGTTAGTAAATGGTTTGTTAATATCATGAATTGTGACCTAAACTAAAATGTTAGCCAAAATTTTAACAATAAAGGTACATTTAAGCAACCAAAAAGCATGTCAAATTATTAAAAATAATGAATGTAGTCAATTTAGCAACAACTTATGAAGAATTCACCTATAATTTAATTTTGAAAGCCTTAAATATATTTTTAGTAAATTAAAGCTTTTAAAAATGTCTTAAATAAGAGGGCCATGTATTTGATTCATATGATTAGGGCATTCATTTTGGCAATATTTATTTATTTATTTATTTATTTATTTAAATTTTTATTTTAATATTTATTTATATATTTACCTATTTACCCATTTATGTAATTCACCCACAATTTTATTTTGAAAGTCTTAAATAGCTTTTTAGTAAATTAAAGCCTTTAAGAAAAGTCTTAAGTAAGCGGAGCGTGTCTTTGATTCATATGGCATTCATTTTGCAAGATTGAACATTTTCCTTGTGAATTTCATACATGGATTTTGTGCACAATTTCTGCTGTGAAGATCATCCTTGTCCTCATTAGCACCTTCAGTGTTCACCGTGCTTGAAAATGAGCTGCATTCTTCATTCCTTAAGTCTGCAACTTCATTAACCATGTCATTGAGAGATGTTATTGTACCTTAAAATGACAGATTTCCTCATTTGTTTGAATAAGTTTGTGGGGTGCACTGTGTATATAATAAAATGATAATGTATAGTCCTATAATGTGCACCCTACCAATAGGCTAGTTTTAGTCAGTGTTTAGTTTTCAGTTCCATGATGCACACACTCATAATAATATTTGTAGCCCCTTTTCTGTATGTATAATAACTAGGGAGCACACAAAGGGTTGTATTTATAGGAACTGGTTAGGAGGCACTAGAGAGAGAGATATAGATATACAATGAGTTTGATTACAAAGTAAAAGTTGTTTCCACACTCAAGTGGTTTAATCAGGGGTGTTCAAGCCTTAAATTTCGTTTCTCTTAAAAAAGGTCTTTAAGAAATCTTAAATCTGCCCTCTTAAAAACCTGCAGAATTTATTTATATATTTACCTATTTAACTATTTATTTACTTATTTATTTGTTTACATAGGTATTTATTTATTTATTTATTTATTTATTTATTTATTTATTTATTTGCATATTAATTTATGCATTTATATATTTACCTATTCACCTAATTCTTTATTTATTTTTATTTATTTATTTATTTTTTTTTTTCATCTTAAATTAATAACCAGGCATTTTATTTGATGTGTTGTCATGACGATGCTGTTCATTTTAATTTGTGTGCATGATATGACAAAAGCTTTTTTTTTGTAACTGTAAAATGCTGAGGATTCTCAAATAAGCTATGTAAATAAAATGTATATACTTTAAAGTTTATCAAATAGTAAGAATATGCATTATTATCCCAGACTTGAAGCATATATGCTGTGCTACAGAATGACAACACAGAATTAAAAAAGAGCCATTGTAAATCATGCCCATACATCAAATCATTCTTTATGGCCACAAACCATAAGAATGAAATGTCGTCACGATGCCAGTGGCTATATTCACACATTATGCTGGTGCAGTCTTTGTAGCAGAGTCTGAAGATGCAAAACAGAGAGATATTGATTCCAGCTGGCCTCAGTCATGTCTGATTTAATACTTTGCTGTTAGGCATATGGTCCATTGAACTATATAATAGCAGCATTGCAGGTGGGCAGAGAGGGTAAATTATGACTGTAGTTTCTCATTGCTTCAAAACTTGGAATAAGGAAGAAGGCAGTGGCATTATTGGAGACATGCTTTATGTACGCCCCAAATCAGCTGAATAAATAAGGCTAAATAACACCGTGGGCTTCAAAAGTTCGGGCCGCATTAGAATCCTAGAATCTGATTTAGACGTGGAGATAAACAATCTTTTACGATATGGGAAAGAAGTCAAATAAAGAAAGTTATATACAATGAGGAAGATATGCCTTTCAAAGTTCCTTTTTATTCTGTGGGAATCAAAATCGTGGTTGATTCTGACTAAAGTGATTATTATATTATATTATATTATATTATATTATATTATATTATATTATATTATATTATATTATATTATATTATATTATATTATTACTATAATGAGGCAGAGACATCTTAAAATATAAAACAAATAAGGCTTTTTTTCTGTTTACAAAATTCTGCCATGAATAGTAAATAGTGAGTCTGCCATGATTCGACCGCAACTCACTCTTTTTTTATTGTTTTGTTTTTTTCAGTACATGACAAAGTAATATAAACACATATTACAGGTTCATACAAGTAAGTCTATTACATGTAAAATCAGAAAATATACGGTTAAAATGAGCAAAAATACTAAATTAGGAGGAAAGGAAAAACCAAGTAAATAAATGTACTGTTTAAGTCACATTAAACAAACAAACAAACAAACAAACAATAAATAAATAAATAAATAAATAAATAAATAAATAAATAAATAAATAAATAAATAAATAAATAATCGCAACTCACTCAACACTAGAACTATCGAGGTGGTCATTTTGACTATTTTTAAATTTTGCTATTTAATAACTTTGGCAAAATAAAACGCACATAACTTTAATTCCCTGACACTGACAAAAAACATATGTATATTTCCTCCTAACATTGTTATTTTATTAAAATTACGAAACAAAAATAAGTTATCATTATTTCTCCCTAGAACTACCATATTGGTCAAAAATCATGGTATGTGTTTCAGTTACTACAGTACTTTTCCCAGTGGCTTTAAATATGTGTGCCTCTGTTGCCTAGCAACTTCCTGCTATCAAAAACATAATTTACTGTTGGTCAAAACATAATTTTAGTTCAGAAATTTTAAATCATTACAGCCTTTCAAACTACATTTTCAGATTTCTCCCCAAGCTTGAGAAAGTGAAAATGAAAGTGTCGCAGACATTCATGGTTGGTCTTGCCCAGGGGTGTCCAAACTCGGTCCTAAAGGGCAGATGTCCTGGAGAGTTTAGCTCCAACCCTAATCAAACACACCTGAACCGACAAATCAAACTTTTACTAGAAATACTAGAAACATCCTGGCAGGTGTGTTGAGGTAAGTTGGAGCTAAAGTTAGAAGGAGACTCCAGCACCAAGTTTGGCTAACTATTTATTTATTGGCTGTATTTCCATAAAAGATCATATTTTTAGGGTGATGACTTCATTAAACATGATGACAGACATCCAAAGCTTGATTTTAATAGCTCTAAAGAAGATTTGAATGTGTATATAAGGGGACATTATGATGTCTTATATGAGAACGGTCAAGAGTGACTGGTATGGTAATTCTCATGTCTATAGAATTCGGGTAGTTCCAATGTTAAAAGAAGCAGGAGATTAGTTTAATGTATGTCACACCCAAAACACACCCAATACTCATTAGGAGAATAAGGACAACCCTTTTAGACTATGCGTTTGGTGCGCAGACTATTATTTCCTTCCTTAAAATAGCACAAGTTGATTCAGACACGTCCTGAGCTTCTTTTGACCATTTACTTACTTTAGGTTGTTAATATAGGACCAAAGTCCCTTTTAGACGAGTAATTTCATTCTGAGGCCATTTTTCAAATGCCTCTCGAGCATTCTGTTTGAATGGGGAAACATCAAATTTTCCAAAATTACTTGCCAAGTTTAGATTTAAGTTTTATATTAGGAAACAACAATACAATTAAACAACAACTGTCTCTTTTGTTTAATTCCTAAACGTTTGAGTCACAGAAAATCTGCAGAAATTCATATCTGGTCCCAACCCCTCCCCTGGAGAATCGTAAGTCTTTATCGATCGATGATTGGCTCTTGTACTAGAAGGCAGGGCTTCCTTTGCCATATTGACCTTTACACTTTTCCCTATTTAAAACTATACGAGTAATGTGTCTTGTATATTTTATAGCAGGGATATCCAAACTCGGTCCTGGAGGGCTGGTGTGGTTTAGCTCCAACTTCCTTTAACACAGGGGTGTCAAACTCAATTCCTGGAGGGCCGAAGCCCTGCACAGTTTAGTTCCAACCCTGCTCCAACACACTTACCTGTAGGTTTCAAACAAGCCTGAAGGACTCAATTAATTTGATCAGGTGTGTTTAATTAGGGTTGGAACTAAACTGTGCAGAGCTGCGGCCCTTTTGGAACTGAGTTTGACATCTGTGCTTTAACACATCTGCCTGGAAGTTTGTAGTATACCTAGAAATAGCTTGATTAGTTGGTTTAGGTGTATTTAATTGGGGTTGGAAATATTCAGGACTCCGGCTCTCCAGGGCTGAGTTTGGGCACTCCTGTTCTATATTCTTTGACCTAACCCAAAACAGTGAACTTCTTCACAGTGTTGCCTGTAGCTTTAAATTGGGCCCTTTAAACTTCAATAGATTCTGACTGACTGTCAGTATTTTATTATTTATTAACTGAGAAAAAAGATCTTTTTGAAAGTGATCCCAAGGATATAATTTCTCTCCATCTTTGTTGTTATCTTTATAGGTATCATCCTTGGTGTGAACGGCCCTTTAGTCTACTCAATCTGCACAATCACATATCCAAGATTACGTATGTGCCACATTACCCAAGTCACATTACCAAGCTTGTTTTTTTTTTTTAAATTAATGCATCAGCTTCCGTGAGCGATAAAGTGTTCTTAAATGGATAGTTGTTACATTATTGCATTCCGCTGCTCTAATGCAATAGATACCTCAATCTAAGCCTGTGCAGTGTATTTGGTGGGATTTATGAGTCTGGAGTAATGGCACACAATGGAATAAACAATAGAGTGCATTCCCTTCAGGCTGTAGCTTTTTTTCTCTGGTTTTAATTATTCATATTCCCTCTGATATATGTTAACATAAAAAGCTTGGTTAAATCATGGAAGTGAAATGAGCTAACTGATTGATCCCAGGGCTTTTACAGTAAGAAAAGATACGGCAGGCGTGAGATATTGAAAAAAATATTTATAGAATAATAACCATACATGATCATTATAAGACATGGGCTGATTGAATAGCTTCACCCTGTTTTAAAAATGAAGGATTTCAGCATTGGTCTATCAGAGTGGAAGAAAATAAAATGGTTTGTATTTTCCAATCTTTTGACTTTTGTTCTGTATTTAGGATGACACATATATGTAGAACATTTTGATGAGCTTAAATAATTAGTTTTGTCTTGATTGTTTTGTTTTTCTCTTGCTGATGTATTTTCACAAATTGTCTCTTCTGGGGAAAAGTGCTCTAAATTACAACATTTTCTTTTTATTTCTAAAGATTTTTTTTATCTTTTAGAGAGTCACCTTTTATAGAATCAAACAATATTTTGATATGTTCATTCATTCATTTTCTTTTCGGCTTAGTCCCTTTATTAATCTGGGGTCGCCACAGCGGAATGAACCGCCAACTTATCAAGCATATGTTTTACACAGCCTATTCCCTTCCAGCTGCAACCCAGTACTGGGAAACACCCACACACACTCATTCATACACATACACTACGGCCAATTTAGTTTATTCAATTTATCTATAGGGCATGACTTTGGACTGAGGAGGAAACCAGAGCACTCAGAGGAAACCCACACTATCACGGGGAGAACATGCTAACTCCACATAGAAATGCCAACTGACCCTGTCGAGACTCGAACCAACAACCTTCTTGTTACTCACTGTGCCACTGCGTCACCCTATATTAATATATTGTTATTTAATGTTAAAAATGAATTTAAAAACATACAGGCTAAGTCTCTAAATGTTTCCATATCTGTGTATAAATTTGATAATATTATAATTTAGTAGTAAATCATTATAAATCATACATTTTTAAAAAAATAATATTGATTCATGTTGGTTATTTTTCTGCGGTTAGATTTCTGTGAAAAAATGCTCACATTTACATTTTTATTTGAACTGTTGAAGAGTTATTAATAGTCCTTTAAGAGTTATTAATAGTCTAATATATACGTATACAACGGGTCACCCCTGATAATTTGCCATGATGACTGGGGCCACCCCTGATAATAAAGGTTCTAATATATATATATATATATATATATATATATATATATATATATATATATATATATATATATATATATATATATATATATATATATATATTTATATATATATATTTTTATTCTGGCTGAAATAAAACAAATAAGACTTTCTCCAGAAGAAAAACTGGTCCCACTTTATATTAAGTGTCCCTAACTACCATGTACTTACATCAAAAAAATAAATACAATGAACTTACTGTGTTTATAATGTATTTAAGAACACTTGTGGTGTTTTTGAGTTGGACTAGACGTTGGGTTATGGCAGGTTTGGTGGCATGGGTATGTTTAAGGGTAGCTTAAGGTGTAAGGGATGGTCAGCAGTGTATTTACAAATGTAATTACAAAAGTTAATTACAGATGTAATTACATACATGTGTTTAATCAAGCAAAAGTACACAGTAAATACATGTATTTACACAATAAGTACATTGTAACAAACTATTAATTTCAATGTAAGTACATATTAGTTAAGGCCACTTAATATAAAGTGGGACCGAAAAACTATTATCAGACATACTGTGAAATCGTCCTTGCTCTGTTAAACAACATTTGGGAAATATTTAAAAAGGAAAAAAAAAATCAAAGGGTAAAATCATTCGGATTTCAACTGTATTAAAAAATAAATAAATATATATTTGTTTATTTTATATTTGGAACATTTTACTCCTACACATTTAAATCCAGACCTAATTATTCCATACATCTATATATTTGATAAAATAAGGGTTTGTACAGGATTATGAATTTAAATGATGTTATTTATCATATCAGTTAAATTTCTGTGCTTTGATTTTTTTTGCAGTTTTCAATTTTATTTTATTTTTTTATAGAATTTTACTCAAACACATAACCACTAAATCTAGTACATTTGTCATTCTTCAATCCTCTTATTTATATATAGCTGCATATATTTTATAACATTGCATTAAAAAAAACTATATTTATTAGTAAATCACAATAAATCATATTTTGAATAATACTATTTCCTGTGGTTGGATTTTTATGATTTCTCAGTTAGTTTTAACCAGAACATTCTGATGAGCTTAAAACAATTAGTTTTGTTTGAATTGTTTGTTTCTCTCTTGCTGATGTTCAGCATTTTCCATATACATCATTGAACCGAGGGCACCTTCATTCTCAGACGAGGTGGACGTTAGAAATGCATTTAGGGTAAATGAGACACTGAAATGCACGGATCGATTGCACTTGGAGACGGTTTCCGAGCTGCTCACTCTTTAGGCCAATGGCTCAGAAGGATGAGGTTGCCGTGCGCAAGACAAAGCCTTAATGGATCTGAGAGTGGGCGTGTGGAGAGCTGAATTCTGATTTAACCCCAAAGAGGACTAAATAACCTAGAAACAGATGTTGAAGCGTAGATAGCATTGTTTTTCAAAAATTCCCCCTTGTATGAATTCTTACGTTTTCCCCGCTCTTTGAAATAAAGCAGCATTTCAACTGCAAATCAATATTTTCCACCCCAAACATGCTTCTTGTTTTTTTATCATGCCTTCGTCGTTCATAAAACCAGCTTAGGTGCTTGAAGGTGAGCTTAGCCATCTGTGAGCCTTGGTGAAATTTAATCAGAACAAATACGGCATTTCTAGCCTTGCTCTTTGAGCAGAGGATTGGTGTGATGTGGTTGTATGATTAGGTCATACTGGCCTTTAATAAGCTTCTATAGCAAATAATAGTATATTAATAATGATTTCTCTGTATTTACAACTTGTGTTTATGCTTAAGTACATGTGATTTTAGTGTTATTTAATTATTTTTTTTTTTTACAAATAATTTGTAGCATTAAATAACAAAATAACAAAAAATATAAGCCTTTTTTCCCTTATTATTTGTTAATGTTAAACAATACTAATGTATATAGGGATGGTTTACCCATAAATTAAATTGTCCTGTTAATTTACTACAGATTATCCAAGTTGTAGGTGAACATAAAATCCGTTTTTTTTTTTTTTTAGCTGAATCTGTTGTGCTTGGTGATTTTTATAATTGCAGTGAATGGTGATAGTGAAAGTGAGTCGTGGACATGGGTGTCTACCGTAGCCTAACTACATATTTATAGGCTGTATTACCAAAAACAATTAATTTTTAGGGTGAGGATTTAATAAAATTCGATGAGAGACATTCAAAAGCTTAATTTTAATATCGAAATAAAACATTTGAATGTGAATGTGATGTGAAAACATGACATCTTAAACGAAAACGGTCAGGTTAACCGCTATGGTAATTTTTTTTTAGTTATAGAACTCTGGTAGTTTAAAGGGAATGAACGATTGGTTTAACCCATCATGCCCAAAACACACCCGTTACTTATTAACAGAATAAGGACAACATCTTTAGACTATGTGCTTGGTTTGCAGACCATTTTTTCTATCCTTAAAATAGCACAAGTGGATTCAGACCAGCCCTTAAGTAAATGTGATTTTGGTGTTATTTATTTTTCATTTTTTTACAAATGTTGTCATTTGGAGCATAAAATAAAAATAGGTCAAACATACCAAAAATATAAGCCTTTTGCCCCCATTAATTGTTAATGTTAAACAATACTATAATCTTGAAAGGGATGGTTCACCTACTGTATAAATGAAAATGTCCTGTTAACTTACTACAGGCCATCCAAGTTGTAGGTGAACATAAAAATAAATAAAAATAAATAAATATATATAGTATATGTAAATTTATTTATTTATTTTTTTATTTTTATTTTTTTAGCTGAATCTGTTGTGCTTGGCGATTTTTGTAATGGTAGTGAATGGTGATAGACTAGATTAGATTGCAGAAAATGCAAATCAGCAGCCATGGCTCCTGATGACATGCTGAGGTCTTGTGACTCTCACGCTTTCATCATCAAAAGTGATCGCACTGCAGTTGGACTGCATTCACAGTGATTCAAGTGGATTAAAGCTAAAAATAAATTATAAATAATGTTTAACTTCTTATTTGGAGCAATCGTCTTGATTTACAAGTGTCTAAGAGCAATTGCTATTGATTTGGACTCAAATGTATATGTTTATTTTTAATGTCACCATTCACTGCCATTTTATGAAATCCAGCTCAAAATATTCTTTAATGTTCTACTGTAGAAAAATGTCACCTATTGTACATTTTGGATGAGTTGTGGGTGAGTAAATTAACAACACATTATTTTTGGTGAACTATTCATTTAAGACGAATAACAAAAGCAGTGTTTTTTTTTTTTTTTTTTTTTTTGAATAAACGTTATTTCATTCACAACAAATTAAAGCATTTTTCGTTTTGACAAACTGTAATTTTCATCTCATTTTAGTTTTATACACATATACAGTACCTTCTGTTGTGTTTTCATTCATTCATTCATTCATTTTCTTTAAGGCTTATGCCCTTTTATTAATCAGGGGTCGCCACAGCGGAATGAACCACCAACTTATCCAGCATGTGTTTTACACAGCGGATGCCCTTCCAGCTACAACCCATCACTAAGAAACAACCATACACTCTCATTCACACACATAAACTATGGGCAATTTTAGCTTACCCAATTAACTTCTACCACAGGTCTTTGGACTCTGGGGGAAACCAGAGCACCCGAAGGACATCCACCTGAACATGGGGAGAACATGTAAACTCCACACAGAAATGTCAACTGAACCAGCTGAGGCTGGAACCAGCAACCTTCTTGCTGTAAGGCAACAGCACTACTACGCGTCCGCGTCACTATTGTGTTTTTAAAAAAATATTTATTGCACAGTCAGATGCATACACTAGTCTGTAGTCCCAAATATTATAATTTTTGCCCAATCTGCTAACATTAAATCATTATACAATACCTTTGATTGATTTTGTGTGTGTACTGTATGTGCGTGTGTGTGTTTACTTTGTTATTGAGAAGAAAGTATGCAGTACATATTTGCATAATAATCCAAACATTGAAATTATAAATATGCATATGGGTCAACAACATTTGAATGTGCAAATGTATATAAATAGAAAGCACATTAAATGCAAATAAGTGTCTACTTTAATGTTTCAAATAGCTTTTATAATAGTGAAATGTCAAAACAAGTGCAATCTTTCCGCATAAGAGATATGTTTGTGGAAATTTACTTTTTCTGACCTGCAGGCCACTTATTAACATATATGAAAAGGATAACTGATCATCTCAGTTTATTATATTTTAAATGATTCAAAACCTGCAGACAAATGTGTAAAACCCAGGATAGTGGCGAAGTATGAAGATTTGAAATGACAGTTTTCCTTCTTTACATATGTCAGCAGGGATTATTGTTTTAAATATAACTGATACTCTGCAAAAACTGATTTTCTTACTTAGATTTTTGCATTGATACTGGTCTGAATGTAAAAAAAAAAATCTTTAATTACGAAGCATTTTCTAGACAAGCAAAAAACATATGTTTTAAGAAAAATCATCTGCCAAGGGTGTAAGCAAAATGATCTAATGTCAAAAGGAAAAATAAGATTATTTTGCTTAACCCATTGGCAGATTATATTGCTAGTTTTAAAGATGCCATATATTGCCATATACCTCTAGATTATATATATATATATATATATATATATATATATATATATATATATATATATATATATATATATATATATATATATATATTTATATATATATATATATATATATATATATATATATATATATATATTTATATATATATATATATATATATATATATATATATATATATATATATATATATATATTATATATATATATATATATATATATATATATATATATATATATATATATATATATATATATATATATATATATATATATTTGAAGTCAGAATTATTTGCCCCCTATATATTTTTCCCCAAATTATGAATATTTTATTAACATATTTACTTAGATTTATTAACTAATATCTAATAACTTATTTCTTTTATCTCTGCCATGATAAAAGTACATGATATTTGACAAGATATTTACTAGATATATATTAGTATTTAGCTAGTGACATTTAAAGGCTTAACTAGATTAATTTGCCCAGTTAGGGTAATTAGACAAATCATTAAGGTTGTTTTTTTCTGTAGACTATCAAAAAAAAAAAAAAAAAAAAAAAAATATATATATATATATATATATATATATATATATATATATATAAATATATAAATATATATATATATTTTTTATATATAAAAAATATATATATATATATATATATATATATATATATATATATATATATATATATATAAATATATATATATATATTTTTTATATATATATATATATATATATATATATATATATATATATATATATATATATATATATATATATATATATATATATATATGTGGCTAATAATATTGACCTTAAAGTAGTAAAGTAGCTGAAATAAAACAAGACTTTCTCCAGAAAGAAAAAAAAATTGAGGAAAAACTGTAAAAAATTCCTCGTTCTGATTAACATCATTTGTGAAATATTTGAAAACAAAAGAATATATATATATATATATATATATATATATATATATATATATATATATATATATATATATATATATATATATATATATATAGTTTGGACTAGAAACAAGATAAAGACAAAAAAATACTAAGTAAGAATAGCATTTATTTTTGCAGTGTATGATTTAAATTTTTATTTTTTGGGGGGGAAAATAAACTATTGTTACACTAATCCAACATTTATAAAGTGTTAAAATCATGGTAAAAATGAATCCCAGTAGTTATTTCCTCCAAAAAGAAAAAAAGCCTAAAATCACCGTTTCATCAGATTCACCCATTTAGATTTCAGGGTACACCGACATGAACTCAACTTGTAAATTTGATTGTATCACATGCTGTATATATACAGTGAAATATTGTATGACTTTATGGTCATAACAGCCCTGCTCAGTACGGCCGGCGTCCACAGAGGGTTGGCGCTGTCAGCACAGATAAACAAAACCTGCATCATAAAGTGAAGCATGCACAGTGTCTTATGGGAAATCTGGGCAAATGCACACTGTACACAGCGAGAGTTCGTCAGGCCTGTGGGGACTCGCGGGTTCCCTTTAGAGCGTCGTTTCATTTCATGTGGACAGATCCCAGCGCTGAACAGTGGCCAGGCTATTGGAGGTGGTAGGGGAAGGCTATTTCATGCGGGTCTGGAGCACTGTGAGTGATGAGGAGCTTGTAAATGATTCTCTTGTGCCTCATTCTCTCCACCAGCTTTTGCTCACAACCATCCGCCAAGCTTCTTCCAGCCCCCCACACTTCGGCTAATGGAGCCGAGTGGCTGTGTAAAGAGTAATATTCCACCAGTTTTAAGGAAGCTACTCTGCGATGATATAAATATTTATTAAAGGCACAATAAGTATGATTTTTTTTCATTGTACAATCTTTTAAGTATCAATATTTAACTAGTGACATGGACAGTGTCATTGTGTTGACAAGCTAAAAATTGCCATACAGCTCAAATTTCCAGGTTTATTTTTTACAAAACATGGATATTCCAAAAATGGAGTACAGTTGAATTAGAATTATTAGCCCTCCTGAATCATTAGCCCCTCTGTATATTTTCCCCCAATTTATGTTTAATGGAGAGAAGATTTGTTTTCAACACATTTTAAAGCATAGTAGTTTTAATTATAAATTTCGAAAAAACTGATTTCTTTTATCTTTGCCATGATGACAGTACATAATATGTTACTAGATATTTTTCAAAATACTAGTATTTAGTTTTGCAATTTAAAGGCATAACTAGGTTAATTATTCAAGTTAGGGTACTTAGGCAAGTCATTGTATTACAGTGGTTTGCTTTGTAAACCAGTTTATGTAGATTAGGTGACCATCAACCGTTTTCTCAGAGTATGACAAGCTGAAAAAAACATTCCTGTTACTCTAATGCAAGTTTTAGTTATGGAGAAAATTAAAAAGCACTGCAGTGTTTAGGTGTTTTGTATTTGTCTGAGATAATTAGTCTACCTAAATATGTATATTCCATACAAAGTATGAAGTTCTTGCCACGCACCATTTATTGAAATGGGTGTGTCTGGAAGGCGCAAGCAAGCCACGGCACTTGTGTGCATAAGCTGCCCACCTCCGGTTGCTAGATTGGATACAGTTGCGGCCATAAGTTAACAAGAATTATTTATATTATTTATAAAATTTCCTATTTGTATTTTATTAACGTCTACCCCCACTCCAACCCTAAATCCAACCATCACAGTAACTTAAAAACACTAGTATTGTTTATGCTATCTATTTAATTACCCAATAGATTTTAAATAGATAATTTTTATGCTTACCCCAACCCCAACCCTAAACCCAACCATCACAGTACTGTAAAGATATTAACTATTGTTATACAGTGTCATAAAAAGATAAATATATAGCACTTCCATCCAGCCACGTATCCGATCTAGACTTTAACCACACATCCACTAAAAATAAAGAACTTGCGCGCAGAAAAAATGCCAATGGCCCCTAAAAAGGCTGCCGTCATTTGCAATCTTTAGCAGTTGAGCTTCTTCTACATGCAGGATTCACCTGATTTGTTGACAAATGGGTTGCGGATCCATTCCTTGGCAGTTCGCTGGTCCTTTACTTTGCCTTTTCCCCTTTGCAAAGAAAATTTCCAAAGACGTCAGTTTCTTACTCATTTTGCTGCTTACAGGTAAATTTGCGGGTCATTTTTCAAAAAAAAAAAAAAAAAAATTGAAATAAAAGATCAATCAGACTCAGATAATAAATAAAACAATCTGTGGCCCGGTGGTTGGGGACCACAGCTGTTGCCAATCAAAATAAATATAGCTTAAGGGGACTAATATTATTGACCTTTTAAAAATAAAAAATAAAATTGCTTTCATTTTAGCTGAAATAAAACAAAAAAACTTTCTCTAGAAGAAAAAAAAAATTAGGAAATACTGTGAAACATTTTTTTGGGTTTTCAATTGTAGTTTCTGATTGATTCATTCAATTTTAAGCAGTTTTGTATTTTCTCTTACTGGCATACTGGTAAAAACAGAATAATTTACTAGCCGTTTAAACATGCTGAATTCATTGCTTATAACATACGTCTCAAACTCAGTTCCTGCAGGCCCACAGCTCTGCACAGTATTACTCCAACCCCAATCAAATACATCTGATCCAACTAATCAAGCTGTGCAAGACTACTAACGTCTAGTAGGCTTAAACACCTTGCATACTTGGATCACACCACAGCTAGCATGTCAATAAAGGATTAAGGCAGTTCTGATGGCCAAAGAGTTTATGCTAGTTTTGTACTTTAATTTTGGATCTATTTTTAGCTTCTGACATGCATTTTCAGTTATAGTTTGTGCTTGATTTATTAATTTTGAATGCATTTTATATCCTTTTTCTCTCCCAAATACTGGTAAAAACAAAAATGAAAATGACTATCAGTTTAAACATGCCAAAAACAGTGTTAATAACAAAAATTTTACATTATTTAACAAAAAAAAAAAAAAACTGTGCTTTATTTAATAACTGTATATATGCTACAGTTTTGTACAATAATTGTATAGCTACTTTTATCTTCTGACATTCTAACAGTCGTGTAACATAATAACGGAACAGGACCTTTTATATTCTAAAACATTGTAAAAATGAATATGCACTAGTGTAAATTACTACCATATGGGATTTTTGTGTGAGATTGGCGAGATTTCCTTGTGAATAACGGCAAAAAAAAACTGCCGATGCCTCTTGATGTGGTGCAAACATCAATCCCTCATTTTCACTCGCAGTGTGATCACAGCACTCGGGCCGGCCAGCAGCACTGCTGAGTGATATCCCAGCCTTATCTATCCTCCGACTGTCAAAGCTATCTGTAGGACCCACCGCGTGTGTTATATCTCACACGGCCTCTATAACAACAAATCACAACCAAGATGCAGAGAGCACGCATTTGGCACGATGCATTATTTTTTTCTCCGGCGAGAATCTTGATGGGTAATGGGTTGTTTTGAGTGGTTATGGCTGCGTTTGATAATTATTAAATGTCAGCGAGGGGGCATGCAATTGGGCTTTTGATGGATTGGTTTGAAGGTGTGTGTTTTTGAAAATGTATGCCCATATGTCAGAGCCACCACCGAGCTGTCATGTTGAACGGTCTAAACGTTTACTTTTGTGCTAAAGAGGTCTGATTTTCTTGGTGCTCCTTCTTACCTCCTGCAGATGTTGACAGCGCGGGTAGCTTTCATATGTCGACGCTGATCAGTTATGCTTTTGATGTGTTAATTGTAGCACTTCAGTTCATATTCCTTATAGTTAGAAAAAACAAATTGAGGTTTGACCCTATGATTGGATTTTTTTTGGGTTTGACTGTCAAAAGTTTTGCGTGTTGCCAATCATAGGATTAAAAAAAAATGTATGTGTTCTTGAGGTAAACCAACACCATCTCATGCCAATTCGTAACTCTGCTTATCCCTCAATGACTGTTGGGTGTAGAGATGGGGTTTTGTGTCAGGTTTCATTTAATTTTAAATATAAAATTTAATATATTTAAAATATTTACATTTCGCATGACTAAATCCATGCGAATTAGTAAGAATTAACCACTAATCTGACAAAATGTAAAATAGTTATGTTTTCTTGTGAGATAGTGTAAGGCTGGATAAACAGGCCTTAACAGTTTCTTACATTGTTGATACCTATTAATATTGTTGAACAGTATTTCATAATTTAGAATGTATTTAATAATATTTATCTATGAATATTATCTATCAGTTTGATGTAAGCATTTATAATTATTTATAATATTATTTAAATATTATTTGAATAACATTTAGCTGGATTTGTTGGTAACAATCAATGAATGAATCAATGAATGAATCAATGAATGAATCAATGAATCAATCAATGAATCAATCAATCAATCAATCAATCAATCAATCAATCAATCAATCAATCAATCAATCAATCAATCAATCAATCAGTCAGTCAGTCAGTCAGTCAATTAGTCAATTAACCAACCAACTAACCAATCAAGTCAGAAGTCACTACAGGTTAAGCAAAACCAAGAGCATACAGATAATAATAATAATAATAATAATAATAATAATAATAATAATAATAGTAACAATAATAATAATAATAATAATAATAATGAAGTTTTGTTCTTTGGTAAAAAACAACAACAACACGTTAAATCACCAATTGTCACTTCACTGTTATTACTTAACTATTAACTAGTTATTACTTGTCTAGTATTAAGGTATTACAAATTCTGCATGGTATTATTCTTCTTGGCAACGCGGTGGAGCAGTGGGTGGCGCTGTCGTCCCACAGCAAGAAGGTCGCTGGTTCAAGCCTCGGCTGGGTCTCTTGGCGTTTCTGTATGGAGTTTGCATGTTCTCCTCGTGTTCGCGTGGGTTTCCTCCAGGTGCTCCGGGTTCCACCACAGTCCAAAAAAAGTGAATTGAGTAAGCTAAAATTGACCATAGTGTATGGTGTGATTGAGTGTGTATGGATGTTTCTCAGTGATGGGTTGCAGCTGGAGAGGCATTTGCTGCATAAAACATATGCTGGATAAGTTGGAGGTTCAATCCAGCGTGGGAAGATTAATAAAGGGACTAAGCCGAAAAGACAATGAATGAATGAATATTATTCTTCCTACCTGATACCTAAACGTAACTACTGCCTCATTAACTATTAAAAAGCAGCAAATAGGAGTTTATTGAGGAAAATATCATAGTTAAAGATGATTAATAGCAAGAATGTTAGACTAAAATAAAGTGTGCCCATTTTGTTATTATATTGCTAGCATTTAGAGAAAACTTGTTTGCAAATTAAAAAAAAAAAAAAGTAATGTAATGTTCGGGGCAGGGGCGAAAAAAACTTAATTGTTAGTTAAATATTAAATGTTAGTTGTATATATATATATATATATATATATATATATATATATATATATATATATATATATATATATATATATATATATATATATATATACACACATATATATATACATACATACACACATACAGTATATATAATACTTTGCTATATTCATTGTGCTGTCGTCAAAGAGCTGATGTCAAAGAGCTACTATGAAAAATTACAATGACAATACAGTTCTAATGTTTAACTAATTTATTAACATTTTAAATCCGCAACCCTAAAGATTACATTTTGTTTGTAAGAACAGGTGAGAAAAACTATATGATGATTTTATTTTCACATGATCTGTTACTGTTATATTTTACTTATATTTCATCCAACATTTATTTTATTTTCACAAATGCTGTTTGGTGCATTAAAGTACACCTTTTCCATTTTTTTTGGTAATTTAATTAGTAAAAACTGTAAAAAAAAAAAAAAAAAAAAAAGCTGTAAAACCAAATAGTCAAACTCACTATATGAAATAAGTTAATTTAACTTCTTTTTTAAAAGGTTACTTTGACTCAATGAAAAATAGTTATCTTAACTCATGAATGAGTGATATTAAGCAGAACTCAAAGCTCAAAGAGTTATGATTTAATTAATTATACTTTTTGTGTTAGCTCTAAAACTAGGAGCAATACAAAACCATTCGATCAGCTATGTAGTTGTTTGGACTTAATTTGTCGAACTTATATTGATTTTATAACTGAACTAAGATACTAATACTCTGAAAGTTTGACAACACAAGTGATCAATAGAAACATTATGTGTATAATATGACTCCATAGTCTTAGTCATATAGTTTACAATTCTCAAACCATATTGTTTCAAAACTTAAAGGGTTTTTTGCATTCAGTTTCCTCAAACAATTTGAGTTAACTGTACTTATCGGGTTTTACAGTGTGTGTGTGTGTGTGTGTGTGTGTGTGTGTGTGTGTGTGTGTGTGTGTGTATGTCACAGCAAGAAGGTTACTGGTTCGAATCCCAACTAGACCAGTTGGTGTTCTATGGGGAGTTTGCATGTTCTCCTTGTGTTCGTGTGGGTTTGCTCCAGGTGCTCTGGTTTCCCCCACAGTCCAAAGACATGTTACTACGTGACCATTTAGATTTACAAAATCTCTTCAGTTGAGTATGAGAGTGACAACCCTTCACCATTTAGTTCCGTTTAGGAGCTATTGATATTCATCATTTTTATCGTTATTCATCCGTAACGGGTAACTCGTAAAATAAACGAATTGTGTTTTAATCCAGGAACCTCATTTTGTTCTCTTATTCAGCCATCTGGGTTCATCCATGGCTCTATTGAGAGTGGGAATGCAATCTCGCTCTGAGCCAAAGAACATATACATCACTACAGAAGAACAGAACAGTGATGGAAATTATTGTGTTGGGTTTTTCAAAGGCATGCGTCTACATGAAAAATGCATGAGGCTTCCATAGGGAGGCACTCGGCTGAACTGGCTCGTGATGCTTCCTCCATCTCCAGCTGCTGAAATGGAACTCAGTCGCACACAGTCGACTCAGCCTGTGCTTGGAGATGGAGGAATCCGTCAGACAATGCTACTGAGAGCAAGATTAAGTATGCTTTCCATTCAGCTGTGTTCACGGGATGCAGAAACGCTTCTGTCTGCTTTCTGTATCCTTGAGGAGTCTGTAAGAAGCCCCTGAATGGACCTGAATTTGTCGGGAAAAAGTGTGTTGCTATCTGACGTCAGCGCTTTGTTGGAGTAAAGGTTTGTTTGCTTGCATATAAACTCGAGGGAGCCTTTCCACATTTCAAGGCAAGACTGTCTTTCAGGATAAAAAGACTGTTCCCCAACAAGGCCACTTTGTTTATTGTTTAATTTCATGAAAATAATCGCAGAATATGTTTTTTTTTATTATTTTATTTTTCTATTTTTGATTATTTTATTTTACCTTGTTTTATTTAGTTTTTTTATTTTATTTTATTTCATTTTATTTAGTTTAATTTTATTTCATTTTAATTAATTATATTTTATTAATTTAATATATTTTTATGATTATTTATTTTTTTTATTTTTTAGTTTTAGTCAGTCATACTTTATTACCCCCTTTTACTCTTTTACACTTTTACTTAGCATGACACATTTATTTAAATTCCAAATAGAGTTTGACAGCATGCCGTGGCTAGCCACAGTATGAATTGAGCGGTGGGTAAAACACGCATTTGTAATAGCCATATCTGTAACAAAACAGTGATTTTAGCGATCGCTACATTGTAAAACACAAAACGTTAAGGAAACTCGAACCATTTGAGGAAACTCATTGCAACAAACCATTTAAGTCCAAAAACTGATCCTAATGAATACTGTGAACTTAATCCATTTGAGTACATGAAGCAATTTGAGCACAGTAAAACCCAATAAATAAAGAGAACTCAAACCAACTAAGTATTGTAAGACCCAATAAGTTAAGGCAACTCAAACCGTTTGAGGAAACTGATTGCAACAAACTATTTGAGTTAAAAAAAAATTAATCTATATGAGTATTGTGAACTTCATTTAAGTTGGGTTGGGTTTTACACTGTAACAAAAACAACACAAATTATTTTTACGCATCATTATTGATGTAGGAAAAAGATACTTGAGGTGCTTTTATTTTATACTTAAATTTGCGAACCTGGCTTTCATAGCATTTGTGTATTTTTTTTATCATTATTTTGCAAGCCATATCCAATTGTTATATAGTCAATATCTTTAAAAAATATTCAAAGAGGGCTTAACATCAAGCCCATCTGTCATCATGTTTTATTTTATTATTATTATTTTTTTAATAGCGAGCCTTTTTTTGCCACATTTTTCAATTAATTGTAACAGGCTGTCTGAGTATTATTGTTTATTACCTGCAAAATAAAAAGTCCTACAATAACCCCTACAATAACATTTCTCTGCATCTTTATCATTACAGTTGGTATAGATCAGGAGTCTCAAACTCAAATTGGCGGGGTGCCATATCAGAGACTGACAATTCATAGGAGTGCCGTTTTAACATTTTAGCACACAAAATAAGTGGAAACCTGATGTAACTGATGCACTCAGACATACTTCCCCAGAGTATCAAAGCTCCTTCCTTTTGTTTCTAGTTGTACATATTGAATATACTACAATTTAATAATAATAATAATAATAATAATAACAATAGTAATAATACTGTCCCAATCAATTGTTGCTTAACCAAAATTTTAACATGTAGCGTAAGACAGCAGAAACAAGTTTGGGTAACTTTGTTGACTTTACTGGCAATTGTTCTTGTCAGTACCATTCAAGAGGGTTGGAGTATGTGCATATTCATTTACTTACTTTATTTTCAATTTAACCAGCAGTCAAATTTTACTAATGCACATTTTGAGACCATTTGAATCGAATATTAGCAAAATGGTCATATTTGCATAACGTTTAAGCCATGAAGAGGTGTTTGTACTACAAAAAACAGGTGGCATAAAACTAATTATAATCAAATGACCCTTAAATATTTACAAAAAAAATGTAGCTTTAGTAAAAATAAACTGCTTACGGACATATATTTCGTTTAAATCAGCTCCAGAAATATCATGCATGTGTGTTACTCTCGAACGCACGCTGAGAGAAACCGAAAGTAACCCGAACATGTAGTACAGTACTTTAAATGTCCAGTAGGTGAGAGGTCAAAACCACAAATGGTTATATGTGACTGCACACCAATGATAGTGATTCAAAAATATATGTTTTGTTGGGCCGAATCTCAGTTTGAGACCCCTGGTATAGATGGTCTGAACAGTTGGTTTAAAGAGCCCATATTATACATGAAATAGGGTCATATCCTAGTTGTAAGGGTCTCCAACAACAGTCTAATATGCATGCAAGGTCAAAAAACACTTTCATGGTCTTATAATCTGCATTTATTTTTACCAAATTATCCCAGCGACTCCTGTATGAATCGTCCAGTGATTCATTTGTTCCCAAACCCCTCCTTAGCGCGGAGCTAATCTGCGCTGATTGGACCGATGACAGTCTGTTGCGATTGGTCGACTGCCTTCAGTCAGAGAGGGAAATGGCCAATAGCTAATCAGCAATTTAAAAAGTAATCACAGTTCATACACGCTCGATAGTGTAGACGTGGATTTTAGCTGCCACACTATGGCGAGTGGATAGTGCCACAGATAACCGAACGAAGGAGACAGTCGTGTACTCGCCATACCACACACACACACACAAAAACACACACACAAAAACACACACACACACACCTCCGGATGACAACGCTCCCGCTTCCGCCCGCACCCGCCAGGTTTTAGCCTGAGAACCCGCTCCGTTTTCTGCCCGCCGCGCCCGGTCCCGCTAGAGCGGAGAACACAACCAAAAATCACCCAGTATACAGTCCAGACAGCCAAGCTGTCTGTATAAACACAGCACAAAGCACACAAAGTTAGTTCGTTCGTTCGTTCGCTCTCTCTCTCTCTCTCTCTCTCTCTCTCTCTCTCTCTCTCTCTCTCTCTCTCTCTCTCTCTCTCTCTCTCTCTCTCTCTCTCTCTCTCTCTCTCTCTCTCTCTCTCTCTCTCTCTCTCTCTCTCTCTCTCTCTCTCTCTCTCTCTCTCTCTCTCATACGCGCGCGTGCGCACTAACACACACACACACACACACAAGCACCACGCAGACTCTCTCTTTCTAATTCGCATAGCAATATCCGTGATATTGCTAGACAGCCCGCTCCCGTCCCAAATTAAACCCGTTACCGACCGCTCCCGCGATTTATTCGGAAATTTATTCCCGCGGCTGTCCCCGCGCCAGATTTCTGCGGCGCGGGAATAAATTTCCGAATAAATCGCGGGAGCAGAACTCTAGCACGGAGCTCCATAAACAAACACGTGACTTTGCACGCGATAAGATAAAATATCCAGTTAACCTGATACAGTACACGCGGTTACAAGTAACAAATCACAACTAAATACATTTGCAAGCTAGAGTAAACGAGGCAACAACTTTAACCGCACGTACTTACACTTGAGAAATGGAAGAAACCCATCCTGACGTCCATCAGTTACTCTTTACTGATCCTTCCTTTAACAAACTCAGATGAAGTATTCTTTGTAGCATGTAGCTTCCAGAAGTTTCCAACTGCTTGGTTATAATGCTGATGTTTCATCTTTGGGTAGAGACTCAATATAATGTCCATCTGCAGTGTGACTTCAATCGACCGGCATGTTTGTGTGCGTGTGTTTGTGGGTGTGCGTGTGTTTGTGGGTGTGTGTGTGTCTGGGTTTCTGCGTCAGAGGGCGGGGCCTCAGGTTTGAAATCTCCCGGGTTTGCGCGTGCACGTGAATAACTTGGTTTCGTTCGTACGTCATGGCGAAACACCTAATGAGTCGGTATCAAGGCGACTCGTTTGAAGCACTATGAGTCGACTCTTTTATAGATGAATCAACCGTTTTAAACACTGTATTCTTACAGATTTAAGCCTTAGCTGGATACTTCACTTCACTTAGAGCTGTGTTACACACTACATGGAGGGGAATTTTCAAAAACCCATAATATGGGCTCTTTAAAGTTAAAGAGATTTTTAGAAACCTCTCTTTTTTTATTATATTTATACTTATCATACTTGGTGTGAACAGATCCCCAGACTATGATTTCATGCTATAAAATAAGCAAATATGTATGGGCAAACATCCCTCAAGCATGCTTTCCATTCAGCTCAAGTAACCCAGAAACGATTCGATCTGCTTTTCGTATCCTTGAGGGGTCTATAAGAAGCTCTTGAATGGTCTCGAATCAGTTGGAAAAGTGTATTGCTACCTGGCATCAGTGCATTGTCGGAGTGAAGGTTTGTTTGCTTGCATATAATCTCGAGGGAAATGTACAACCGGAGCCTTTCCACGTATCAAGGCAGATTATGTTTCAGGATAAAAAGACCGTCCCCTAACAAGGCGCCTCTCCACTTTACCATCCATCTGATCCCCAGATTAAGGAGAAATTGAACGCGGTTTACATTACGTTTGCACAACACTTCTCTAATGTCTTTGGGTTAGCTTTCATGTTATTCTCAAATGTGTATGGGCTTGATTCTCAGGTCTGGCAGCACAACAATGGCGAGAGACAGGAAGTGATGAATGATACGCTATGATTCTATACAACTTTGTTTGGCATTTGAAGCATCATGATGGACAGTGTACAATATTAATGCACAATATATAATAGAGGTACATATTATTACTATATTATTATTTATTAATTTGCTTCTTAGAGGGCCTTAATATAGTGCTAGGAGCCAGAAAAGCTGCACAATTAATAGAAATTAAATCAAAATAGCAATTCAGCAGAGTGCACAATAAGTCTTCTCCGAAAGCCAGAGGGCGCTCTTGCACTGAAACTTCAAATAGCAAAGAAGAGACACATGAAATCAAACAGAGCAAAGGCTTTAACTGCTTTTATTGATTCAACTCATCGATATATATACATTAGATATCGCATATTGACCCTGAGCATGAGTCAATACTGCCGCCATATTTGTACAGTGCTCCCAGGACTAAAGCCTGTCTTAAGATGCTGGACTTTTGCACTACGTATTGGTGTAACGAGCAAAGAAAACAAAGCATAAAGGCAAAACATTTTATAGGTAAGGCTTACATTTTTTATAGATTTTTTTAAGTTACAAACTTTTGTGAAAGTATTATTAATGAGGTCACACTTTACAATAAGGTTCATTAGTTAATGTTAATGCATTTACTAACATGAACAAACAATGAACAATACATCTACTACTGTATTTGTTTATGTTAGTTAACGTTAGTTAATGAAAATACAGTTGTTCATTGTTAGTTCATGTTAACTCATGGTCCATTAACTAATGTAAACAAGCATGGACTTGGATGTTATTAATGCATTAGTAAATGTTCAATTATGATTAATAAATGCTGCACATGTGTTGTTCATGATTAGTTCATGTTAGTAAACGCATTAACTAATGAACCTTATTGTAAAGTGTTACCATTAATGATAATACAGTCACTTATTGCACTGACTATAAGGCAAAGTAGCACCAACTGTCACTAAATTCGAGGCTTATGCTAGTTTGGTTAAATAAAGTCAGCAAAAATGTAAATGAAATATGACAACAAAATGCAGATGTCAGAAAATGTATTATTGTTCTCCTTTATATACTTTCCACCTTAAATTATTAAATATTAAACATATACTATTGAGATGCAGGGATTTCAATGGTTCACAAAAATCATTCATAAATGAGATTCATTCATAAACTAATCGCTCCCTCCCTTAGAATTAAAAGTGAAAGGGACTGTGTTTCTGGACATGGATTAGATCAGAAAGGGAAGAAAATACGTTTTCATTCACATAAACAAACGCTCTTTGTCGGCAATGCCCATCACTTATCCATCAATGTAGAAAAGTGATGTAAAATTATCATAATTAAAAAAAAAAAACATTTGCATACTGACCACCGAGAAAATTCCCGATCATAGATCTATCTATCTATCTATTTATCTATCTATCTATCTATCTATCTATCTATCTATCTATCTATCTATCTATCTATCTATCTATCTATCTATCTATCTATCTATCTATCTATCTATCTGTCTATCTGTCTGTCTGTCCGTCTGTCCGTCTGTCCGTCTGTCCGTCTGTCCGTCTGTCCATCTGTCCGTCCGTCCATCCGTCCGTCCGTCCGTCCATCCATCCATCCATTGGCTAGTCTGCCACTGCACATTGGTCCCACATTCTTTTCAAAGGAGCTCTACCCTGTATCAAAATGGCGGCTCTTTTTTTAATGCCCTTGCAATCACTTATCCATCAATGTAGAAAAGTGATGTAAAATTATCATAATTAAAAAAAATATATATTTGCATACTGACTGCCGAGAAAACTCCCGATAATAGATGTATATATATTGGCTAGTCTGCCACTGCACCTTGGTCCCTCATTCTTTTGAAAGAAGCTCTACCCTGTACCAAAATGGTGGCTCTGTTGATGCATTACTTCTAATAGACAACAATACCAGAGGCAACTTCTAGTGTACTGTATGTATCTTTGGATTCAACTAACAAAAGCAAATTGGTTTATTTATGTCTATATTGATTTATGGTTTTTCAACACTCAACTTAAGTTATGAGGTGAGTTTGGAGTAAAATCAGATTTTAAATTTGGTATTTTCATGTGATTTTAGCTGTCAGATTACAAAATGTTTATAATCGATTTCAGAATCACACTGATCAAATTGTTTGCAATCACACTGATCAAATTGTCCGCCTTTTCAAGACACTTCTATACAGCTTAAAGTGACATTTAAAGGCTTAACTAGATTAATTAGGTTAACCAGTTTTTTATTTTTATTTACTATTATTTTTCAGATGAATCAATAACCCTTTTAATAAGGCTTGTGCTCTAAATGTAAAATATGCTAAATTAATCAAACTGAAGTACTTAATTATGAGATTTATGTGATCGTCTTCAACAGGAAAATGTGACCAGGCTTTGAGATGAGGCATTACACATAAAGTCCCAAGGGGTATTAGATTCCTCAGGACATTACGGACAAATTCCCAATGACATATTTTGTTCCTCTCTTGAAGGGCATTGTGGGCAAGCGGATGCTATTTGAAGGGCCTCAAAGCCATTAGTGAAGAGAACATATGATGGTCACTTCAATAAATGAGTCACTTTGAAAACTGAGGTAGTCAAACTCAAATTATGCAGGCTGTCATCGTCTTTCGTCATGTGCGGCACGTATGCATGAGTTAACGTCTGGAAAAAAAACATGTTTTAGTGTTTCATGACCTTCAAGCAGACAGTGGGGATTAGAGGTGGATCTGACCTGCCCTCAGAAGAAATGGCAGGCAAGGAAGACGGGGAAAAATTTGATTAGTTGGGACCATTGAAATTGTGACAAGGAGATTGGAGAAGAACTATTGCTGAAATGACAATGAGAAAATCTGAATTGGAGGACAAGGATGCAGAATGACGCATGTTTTGGGAGTTAAGTAGATTGTGGGCTAATTAGTTTAAATGGGAGGTTGTTGTACTTAGGGATTGTTCATCCAAAAATCAAAATGAACTCACTATCTACTCCCTCATGTGGTTTCAAATCTTTGAGTTTCTTTTTCTGTTGAACACAAAATAAGATATTTTGAAGAATGCTCATAGCTGGTACCTACTGCCTTTCATAATGATATGTTCATTATGTTCATATGTTCATATGTTCTCTTCACTAACGGCTCTGATAAGAAAAAAAATACTATGCAGGGCTCGAAATTAACTTTTTTACTTGGTAGCGCCAGTGCTCCCAACGTAAAATATTTAGGAGCACCAGAAAAAATTTAGGAGCACCCACCAAAAATAAATGAGCACCATTGCAAATTGTATTTTAAGGGATTTATTGTATTTGAAAACAACATAAATTAGGACTAACAAAAACCAGAAACAACTATCTAACTAATGCTGTGATGACTTATTGACATTTGCGTGCAAAAATTCCAAACGGAATGTCTAATCATTTTTAAATATTAATGATGACAAATAGACAATAATACTAACAATAAATTACATTTCTCAATATGATGCTGCCTTGAATGTGCTTTAATGTTAGTTATCCTCTAAAAAAAGTCTGTTATTTTATGAAAAATATGGTTTGCATCAAACTAAAATAAAGCATTGCAGTAAGTAATATATATTTTGTACTATCGTTTTTTATGCATGTCAGTCTAATAAATAATGTTTCTGTTACAAAACAAATGAAAGACTATAATAAATCATTCAATGCAAGACTGAAAGCTGCAAAACTGTTTTTTTAGTTAGTAATTAAATAATAATATAAATCTCAAGGAATAATGGACAAAAGAACGTAATAAAAGTCTCACTTCTATCACTCTTTAAAACTTTTGATTTCGGATTGTGTCGTTGTAAAGGGTCAGTCTCGTTATGAGCTGGTTTTCATTTTTCTGTGTTTGTGGAAAGCAGGCGAGTCAGCCGCACCAATTTATGAGCATGCAGACAAGGATTCCCCCGATAACCACCGGCGCAATACCGCTCTTTTTTTTTATGAGCCGCAGATTCAGTTTAAACTTAGTAGAGGCGAGCCTCTTTTTCGATGACGTGTACAGTGTTAGATTTAACATTTACAGCGGACATTTGTGTTGAACACGCAGTGAATGCAACGCATCGAGATTCGGGCACCTCCTCTGAAAACACTCGAGTGATCTCGGCTGATAGATCAACATTTACCACGTCATGACATGATCGCTGTCATTGGCACTGTTACGTTGTAACTTTAGGTGGGGTTTGCAAATCTGTGTACTTTTCACTCTTCAGGTGTTTGCATTTCCCGCAGTAACAAAAGCTCCCTGTCATCTGACAGCGGAAAGACTTAAATTACAGCTAATATGAACAAATACAGCGGCAAGGAAGACCGATTCAGCACGTTTTTAGAAAAAATCTTAACAGGTCGCACTACAACCATTATATGCAGTCGCAGAAATGCTCCTAAATATATTATGAGTTCACATTATGAAATTTCGGGCAAAAATGCTATCAAAATGGTCGCAATTTCGAGCCCTGCTATGGATACTATAGTCAATAGGTACCAGCTTCCATCGATCTTCAAAAGATCTACAAAAGATCTGGTGTTCAACTGAAAAAACTAAACAAAACAGACAAATAGAATTTGAATAAGTAAAATTCGAGTAAATTATGACAGAATTTCCCCTTTTTTTTGGTGAACTTAAGGCCAGACAATAGATATGAACAGGGTAAAAGATTAAGCAACATTTTGGTCACCATACTTCCATAGATGATTGATTACATTAAGAACTGCAGTTTTTTTATTTTGTTTTTTTTACATGTGTTCATTAATTTTCTTTTCAGCTTAATCCCTTTATTAATCAGGGGTCGCCACAGCAGAATGAACCGCCAACTTAACCAGCATATGTTTTTACGCAGCGGATTGCCCATCACTGGGAAACCCATTCAAACTCCATCACACACATACACTATTGACAATTTAGCCTACCCAATCCACCTATAGCGCATGTCTTTGCGCATGACTTGTGGGGGGAAAAACTGGAGCACCCGGAGGAAACCCACGCCAACATGGGAAGAACATACAAACTCCACATAAATATTCCAACTGACCCAGCCGAGGCTCGAACCAGAAACCAGTGCTACCCATTGCGCCACTGTGCCACTCCTGCAGATTTTTAAAAAAAAAATTAAATGTTAAAATATGCGAATGAGATTATTTTATATGCGCTAGTTTACATATGTTACAAAAAATCTGAACTTTTTTGGCATTACAGCCAAAGAGTTTTACAGATAATGGGAATTTGTTTCCGTCACTCCAAAATTCAGAAAATACTGCCAACAGGCAGAAAACATACTTTCACCATTATTTTATTGAATAAAAGGTGATATTTAAACATGCAAATGATGTACGCACAAATCCCTCCGTAAAGATCTACGGAATACAGATGAAAATTAAACTGTGTGAATTCTGATGAGTGACATGGTGGCTCTGTGATTAGCACTGTCGATTCACAGCAAGAAGGTTGCTAGTTCGAGTTCGGCTGGGCCAGTCGGCCTTTAGGTGAATTGAATAAGCTAAATTGGCCATAGTGTATGTGTTTGAATGTGAGTGGGTATGGGTGTTTCCCAGTTCTGGGTTGTGGCTGGAAGGGCATCCACTGTGTAAAACATATGCTGAATAAGTTGGTGGTTCATTCCACTGTGACGAGTCCTGATAAATAAAGGAACTAAGCTGAAGGAAAATGAATGAATATATATGAATAGGGGCGACACGATGGGGCAGTGGGTAGCACGATCACCTCACAGCAAGAAGGTCATTAGTTCAAGTTCTGGCTGGGCCATATGGCAGTTCTGTGTAGATTTTGCATGATAATTTTGTGAATTTTAGTGCCAGTAAAGTGGACATTCATGGCTCAGTGCAGGAGAAAAATGCAAAAATATGTTTTGTATTTTAAAAAGACACAGACAGATAAAACGTAACATTTTTTTAAAATTATTTTTGATGTCTTTATATAAGTATTTACATTAGAATGTAAGAAAAGTTTAAAAAACATGTAGGTGCATGAAAGAACTGTTTTTCCTTTACTTTCTGTCACTCTTTAAGAGGCTTTGCCAAAACTCTCATTAACTGATGTTCTATCTGTCCTGTGTTGATGTAGTCGTATTTTATACACTTACAACTCACAGTCTTATTAGACGTGAGCATTACTTTCCAACGTCGATTGCTAATTGAGCTTGGAAATAGGCTTAACAAAGGATTAAAAGATCTATGCTCCCTTTAATGTGACTCTGGTCCCTTAATAATTGTAGGAACCTGCTCAGGGACTCAGCAGGGCAGTCAGACGAAGAATTAATTTTACACAACCCTAGATCACACACACACACAGACACACACCAGTGTGCTAATGTGCCTTGTCAGATAGACCTGCATTAATACCAGTCTCCATGTCTGTATTCCCACTGCACAGGGTTACTGCTGTGTAATGTTACCCTTGGTGAATAACTTTAACTTTTGATGACTGCATTTCACCCCAATTTCTTTTCTCTCTCATCTCTTATGTCCTGAATGGTTAAAGTCATCATTTTACTGCATTTTGATTTTTGCAATGAAGGTAATATGGGTTGGTGATTATGACAAATATCTTGGTGACTCTTCAATTTAAGTTAAAATTCTGTTTCATAATACACATAAAGTACATATTCTTATTCTTCATCTCCAATCCTACCTGATACTTAAAGGGGTTGTCCTCTACGATATCATATTTCAAACTTTAGTTGATGTGTTATGTAGCTGTGTGTACATAAACAACATCTCTGAATGTACTACGCTCAAAGTTTAATGCAAAGGTAGACACTGGCTTTTACAGAGTTAACTTAGCAAAGCCGACAGCAAACAAAGTTCGGGGACTACAAAAAAATGCATCCTGGTAAGTGAGATCACAAACACTTCAGGTTATGTGGATACATAGGGGTGAAGGGCGTGGCCAGGGTTGCTGTAATGTTATAGCAGAGGAAGCTAAAATGCTGTCCAAACGTTGCTATTTCCACAGAGCTTGTTCTGTTTCTGTATTTGTTCTTCCAAAGGACACGACACAAAGAGAGAAGTGCTTACAGTTTAATTTTTATTATGTCCCAGAGAATTATTAAAAAAGATATAGCTCTAGCATTTGACAAAGGACAGCTTAGAATCTCTCACAGTTCAGTGCTGGATTCGGCTAAAAACTTCTCAAAGAAGTTGCAGCTCCAACCATAATAGACAAAGCTGTGGATTGTGAGCCACAACCTATGAGTATTAGATCTATGAGCAAATTGATCTATTACATGCATAATGTCTAACTGTAAGAGTATGTTTTAGCAAACATGTAAACAACGGGAAATGCTGTTTGGCACCATTTGCTACAAATTCATATTTAACCGTCAAACCGCTGTAAACAGCCACAAACTTCACCAGCGCTGCCGTGTCTCTCTATGCTGCCACTTTCCCTGCATTCTATATCTCAAATAACAAACTCACAAAATATATGAGAATTTTTCATATTGCTTACACATGCTTATTCCGAATATATACGTAAAAGGCACTTGTCAGATTTTATTTTAGCGAGCAGGCGTGAGGTACAGCTGTGTTCTTTTCCTGGTGATGTGGAGCTGATCTGCGAATCATAGCACATTATGTTAGCTAACCAATCAGAACCTCTTGAGGGCAGGCCTTTCTGAGGAACTAGTAAATATGATATTTTATGTTAGAGTCATTTTTATGTTAGCTGAGTAGCTGTATATAATTAAAGTAAGATATATGAAAAAATAAAGTAATTTTTTTTTTTTTTTTACAAATGAAACATGAGCTTTGCATCTTTAAAAAAATACACCTTGGACCACCCCTTTAAACCTATAACTAATACTTAAGTAATACCAAAAATGTCAATTTACTCACTATTCACTAGCTCCCTAGTGGTTTCAATACTTTATGAGTTTCTTTGATCTGTTAAAAATAAGTTAGAGCAAGTAACCAACCTGTAGGAAACACAAATTACAATTTTTTTTCCAACAGGTTGCAACATTAACTTATTTTGTGTTCAACAGAGAAAAAAAAAAAGAAATTCATACCAGTTTGTGATAAGTGAAGGATGAGTAAGTTATTTGTTAGTTTTAGGTGAACTGTCCCTTTAAAAAATGGCTAATAAGCTACAAGTTAGGAGTTTATTTGAGGAAAAAGTAATAGTTAATGGTTTATTAATAGTAAATATTTTACTTTAAAGTGAAAAAAATTGTTATTATTATTATTATTATTATTATCATCATTATTATGTATTGTAAATGTGATGGCCTTCTATGATTATTTGAATTTGCAATAAATAGTATGTTAGTGGAATTATAATTAAGTTCCTGTGATGGAAATGCTGCGTTTTCAGCATAATTTCTCCAGTCTTCAGTGTCACATGATCTTTCATAAATCAATATTTATAATGGTTTCCAGGAAAGCCCACACGAGCATCACATGTGCATCACATGAATTTTGCATGTGTTTCATGTTTAGGTTTTAGTATGTGAAGCTCAAGTGTCACAGATTTGATGTAAAGGTCACTATTGTCAGTGTTGCTGCTTAGTTTTTTGTAAAAACCATGGTTGAATAAAAAATAATTAAATAAAAAGCTCAGAAAACATTTTTGAAATCAAAATCCCTTTCATTCCAAAGATTTGAATGCTAGTATACATAGTTTCCAAAATTTTTATATATTCTAAATTGTGTGCTTGTATAAACTATCATTTCCATATAAATGAGTACAATTACAAAGACTAACTAGCAAAACAATGAGCCACAATATGTGCTATATGGTAAAACAGATATGCTAATAACATACAATTGGAGTCACAATTATTAGCCCTCCAGTGAATTTTTCTTCTTTTTAAATTCATTTTTTAAATAATTTTTAATAATTTTCACAGTATTTCCGATAATATTCCATCTTCTGGTGAAAGTTTTATTTCACCTAGAATAAAATCATTTTTAAGGTCATTAGCCCCCTTTTTAGCCCATTATTAGCTTGCCCTGTTATTAGCATGTCGTACTTGATAAAATCAGGTTAGGAAGTTGTCAACATGTCTAATGCTTTGTTCACACCAGATGCGGTACACATGGATAAATCGCGCTTTTCGTGCATAAACGTGTGAACATTTTTACTTGCTTCATTCACGCATCAAATCCGCTTTATTCGCATGTTAACTTCACTTCACTACAGACACAGATTTGCGTCATGGGCGGGGCTTTTGTTTGACTCTAGCTTTGTTGCTAAATGGCTAACATGGATTTTATTGAGAGAATAGCTGTGTGCTTTAGGAAGACTGAAAAACAGCGTTGATTCGTTTGGAGCTGTGTCTGAATCCACTAGATCCATTCTGAGGTGTACTCAGCTCTGTGAGCTCATAAACTCCTCCAGAAACGATACCTGGATGATGGAAGCTTTCAGCGGTGCTTCCAACTTCGCTGAGCCCAGTTTGATGAACTGTTGTCCGTTGTCGGCAGAAAGATTTTCCCCTGGAACACCAACAACAGACACTACATCATAACCACACCCCTAGAAGAGAAAGCTCCTGATTGGTTAGCGTGGTTTTCCAACTCGAGCGATTCACTCAAAATCCTGTTAAGCGTTTTAAGCGCATCAATCATGCAAAGCGCTCTACTCACGCTGCTTCATTTGCATGAATTGTGTCATTCGCACGTGTCACACCGACAGCATGTCTATTCGGATCTTTACATTGACTTAACATGTAAATCACTCGTGTTTGAAGCTTCCTCCGTGACTGGTGTGAACGCAGCATAAAGTCGCTGCTTCAGAGGTCTAACATGGTAATACACATGTAATTTCCAAATAACCAGCATTATGTATTTTTCATGTGCATATGACAGCTGTCTCAAACAAAAAACAATACTGAAAAGGCAGATGTTTTCTTTATAAATAAATAAAAAGAACAATTCATGATCCAAATTTTTGAAACAAAAAACTGCCTCATGAGTAAAAAATATCCCCCACCGACATCTAAAATTCAAGTCAACATAGGCAGAAAAGAGCTTATACATATCTCATACTCGCAAGGGTGCAAGTGTTGCATTTTTCATCATTTTTTTGATAACCATTCTAATCTTGAGAGGGAGGAGAAAGAGTTGGAAAGTGTTTAACGAGGCCAACGGGGTTATGCAAATCAGTTCTTCTTATTTTGGCCCGCTGATTTGTTTTTATTCACACTTTTGGGTTTGCACATTCCTCTCTGTGCTGATTACAGTGTTTACTTTAACACATCATAAACTCGAGCTCAGCAAAGAAAAGGGTCAGATGGAACAAAAACAAGCGCGAGCAATAAAAATCACCATCCATTAAAGATATCTCAAATCAGAGAGTCTACGTTAGAGAAAATGATCAAGCTGCGACTGATCCACTGGGAGTGAATGCATTGGAAAGCCAAATTGAATATGGATTAATATACACACCTGCCAGATATCCAGATGACAGCTGTAACGGCTTCAAGAAGTTCAAACGTGATATTGATTGAGCATTATGACGGCGTAAGCTGTGACAAGAAATCGTCTTGCAGGTGTTTTACAGCTGTGACCAATTATTTTCACACCAGAATGTAGGATCAGGATCGATAACAGAATAAATATATATATTAGCGTAATTATTCAGGTGTAGGCTGCGGCGCGACCGAAACGAGTGCGTGTTTGCTCCATATTTTAGCCTTAATCACCTTGAAGACAGTTATGTTGCTATCAGGCGTGCTTTAGGACTTGACGATGTAGACACGGACAGTTTTCTGCACAGACCAGCATATTTCAGTTGAGTGAGTAAGACACAATGAGAGCAATACTGAATCCACTGCCCTGGGAGAGGGGAGTCTATACTGTATCTAATTGAAATGGCAACCTGAGAGACAAATCAATGGTTGCAGGCAGTGTAACAGGAAATGCCGGCCACCGGGTGTTGAGTTTATTATTAGGTTACATCACAATCTGATAACCTCTTGCTTTTGGAGCGTTCCATTTGCCTTTAAAGCCGCTACACGCTCCAGGCAGTGTTTTAGAGCAGCGAGTGTACGGAGATATCGCATTGAAAAAGACAACTTCCACTAATGGAGCATCAGACTGGAATCGCTAACACAAATAAGAGACTTGAAAGCATTTACGCAACCGAAAACAAAAATGGGTTTAATTTTTGTGTTTTTTGAGTTGTTGCATGGATGCTATTTTAAAAGTATGCTTTTATATTTATTGTATTTTTACTTAGACTTTTACTTGAGCCCTGGGGGTTGGCTATCTTGTTGTGTCTGGTCGGTCTTTGTAGGCCCTTAAGCAAAAGAGTGAATTAGGAGGAGTGCATTACTGCACAATATGGCCTGACTAACTTCATTCACTCACTATTTCCAAGGAGACTTAAACCGAAGAGAGGAAATACATCACCCTAACTACATTTCTGCAAAACCTGATTTTATATATTCTCAAGATAAGAAAAAAAAAGTCTCTATTGCAGATAATTTGTTAAACATCACAATGACATGTAAAAAAAACTCCACTGTGGTTATTGAATGTTAGCAAAATGCAATATATATATATATCATGTTTTGCATGTGGTTTGTTTTGAAAATACAATTACAATTCCCCTTTATTGTATTTTTAACAGCAAAATGAATAAAAACTCAGTTTAAAATAAAAGGACATTCTGACCAATGCGCGTGTGGCGCTGTGGATTAGAGCTTTAAACAGGCCTTAAAAAATAGGAGTCCAATAGAATTCAGCCCGAGCCCGACAAGTACATTTTGATTGACAACTTTTTAAAAACCCGAATCAACTTACAGCCAGACGTTATTCAAATGTGCACATGCACACAGCTTTTTTGCCTCTTTTCAAGAATTAGTTGTTTATGTGTTTTAACTCAAGCTATTCATAGCAAACATACTAGGCCACTTAGAAGTTGAAACAAAGAAATAAAATAAGTCCTCTGTGTAATGTAACATTTCAGCACTCTAAACAGGCCTAGGTACATGCACTTACCTTTAAATTGGCCAACACACCAATAAAAATATGTCTTTCTCAACAAAATAAATAAAAAATAAATAAATTCTAAAAGATCACTTTTCTAAATTATCACCTTCCTTCACAATCTGGCCTATTGGCGATGGTAAAGCTGAATAATAAAATAATAATGGCAATATTAGCCTATATACTCTATCTACAGTTAATTATTATTTGGTTATAATCTGAAAATCCTTTATTCACTAAGAATAGGCTACATGCTTTTGTGGAGAAACATTGTTAAATCTGCTGTAGATGGCTTTTGCGCGGTCCTGCGCTCACTGATGTTGCGTCCGGCAGCACTGAACATCCACTGCTGCTGCTACTCATCAGGATGTATACAGTAGTACTACTAATCTAGTTGATTTTGCAAGTTTTGGGTAGGATTGTTTGTTCATCAGAACATACATTTCTTTTTCTATAACAGAGGGAAAATTTACAGCACAAGCCAGAGCTCGGGCCAACCCCCATCTAAAATGATATAAATTAAGCCTGAACCAGATCGACCCCATTGGGTCCCATCGGGTTCCTTCGGGTTCAGGCAGATATTTTTGGCTCTAGTGTGGATTAACGTAAATCTTACATTTTTTTAGTAACCTTGCGCACTTAAATTTAAACAACTTTCATGAGTGATAATGAAAAAAAAAAAATAAAAAAAAAAAATATATATATATATGTGTATGTATGTATGTATGTATATATATATATATATATATATATATATATATATATATATATATATATATATATATATATATATATATATATATATATATATGTATGTATGTATATATATATATATATATATATATATATATATATATATATATATATATATATATATATATATGTATGTATGTATATATATATATATATATACATACATATAATGTCCTTTCTTTATTTATGGAATGCTCTGTTATGCTTCATATTTGTTTATTTTTAAGTTGTGCATGGACATAAATAAAGGTTTTTGTTGAAACCTGTATGATTTAGTTAAATGCATAAAAAAAAATCAGACATTGCACTGCTTAAAAAAGGTTCCTGACCCCAGTTTTAGAGGAATAGGGATAAAACTTTTTCAGTTTATAAAAACTTCTGTTGAACATAGAAAATATTTCATTTTTTATGTACTTCTATAGTTGGAAAACAACTACAATGGATATCAACCAACCAAACCAACCAAATGATCTTCTTTTATGTTCAACAGAAGAAAGAAACTTAAATAGGTTTTGAACAAGTGAATGCTGACTTTCATTTTTGGGATGAACTATCCATTTAAAGTTCATGAAATCACTAAACTACATTTCTGAGATTTGGACTAAGATGCTTGTGTTGCATAGAAGACCATGTTAACATTAATTCACTTGAACTGTTGGTATTTTTACGTGCTATTTTCATACTACAAATTGTAAATACTGTTGTTGTCACAGATTGTAATTTGAAAATTTGATACAGTAATTTTTGACACATCAGTGTCTTGTAATTATTTGTTTGACTGCGTGCCGTACTCGAAGAGAATAAATTGACTTGATTATTCAGAACAGTGCAGACACTTCAAACTGTGAGATGCATTCATCAAAAGTTAATTTGAGCTTTGCGGAAATATTTAAGGTGCAAAAAAAAAAAAAAAAAAAAACTTAAAATCAAACAAAGATAAAAATGACAATGTTATATATATTTTCAATGCAGAGAAGACATTCAAAGAGTTTTATTTATTATTGAGTTTATTTTGCATCCAATTTTGGCAGTTTAAATATTGTGTAATGTATTGTATTACAGTAAGTATGTATGTTTGTTTTGTACATCTGGCATACCAAACCAAAAAAAGCATATCAATATGATTATAAAATATATTTTTATTTAATAGAACAATAGAACTTCATTCAATACAACTTTTTAAGAAATAGGATCATTTTACAGCTCAGCTTTTGCCATAATTGAATCCATTCAGCTGATATCTGTGTCTGGCAGGAGCACATTTAGCTTAGCTTAGCTAACCATAGATAATTCAGTCAGGTTAGACTATTCGCAGCAAAGTACCTTGATCATTACGCTGGAATAGAGTAGCTATATCAGCCTAGAAAATAGCAACTTTTAATGTTCCCTCAGTCTTAGTACATGATACTATATAACTACAGAAGTGTCAAGATTTAAATAGGGAACTTATCCTAACTCTTTGCTCATTCATTCATAATGATCTATGCTAAGCTAGGCTAAAAGTACCCAGAGATCGACTGAATGGATTCAAAAATAATAAAACTCAACTGTTCAACAGTTGTAAAGTATAGTGCTCCTTTAATTATAAACTGCAGCATGCATCTGTGGAAAACTTTGCTTTTACATAAGCAAGATAAATCTGAATCCGAAGACACATCTGTGCGTGGACTGTTTCCATTCTTTTTCTTTCAGTCCACAGCTTTACCACAACTACATTGTTTAATGCATATCATCTAAGTTTAGAAATGAAATGACCAGTAAGTGGCAGTTAATACTTTGGGGTCCACCCAACAAACACAATAGGATTAACAAAAGCAAATTTGCAGCCACAAACTGTATATTTAGCTATTAGATATTTATCTATTAATGTGTTTGCTTTTTTTGTTTCACTTCTATATGCTTAACAGGACTCCTAAAAAATCAATAAAAAATCATATATACAGTGGAAAGCAATACAAACATTCATCACCTTACTATTACCTTACCTTAATATTATGTCCCTATATTATTCCCCTATCGTGTCTGTGATTGTTATTCATTCAATCATTCATTTTCTTGTCGGCTTAGTCCCTTTATTAATCCGGGGTCGCCACAGCGGAATGAACAGCCAACTTATCCAGCAAGTTTTTACAGAGCGGATGCCCTTCCAGCCGTAACCCATCTCTGGGAAACATCCACACACAAATTCACACACTACGGGCAATTTAGCCTACCCAATTCACCTGTAACACATGTCTTTGGACTGTGGGGGAAACTGGAGCACCCAGAGGAAACCCATGCAAAGGCAGGGAGAACATGCAAACTCCACACAGAAACACCAACTGAGCCGAGGTTCGAACCAGCGACCTTCTTGCTGTGAGGCGACAGCTTTACGCCACTGCCTCGCCTGTGATTGTTATGTGTGTGCAAAAAGAGCTCCCACTAGTATAGTGTTGGGTGTAATTAGTTACTGTAATTAGATTACTTTTCTGTAGAAAAATAAAGTAACGGATTACTTTCCATTTTTTATGTATTAATTACAGCTACTGATAATGTACTTGTTTAAAAACTGTACATAAATTCAACAGTTCTAGATCAATCAATTAAAAGAAGCAGAGTTATTATTTGATCAAGTAGATTAAACATGCTTGAGAAACAATAGGTCTGAATGTATATCAATATACTATATATTCAGGTGACCAAAGTCCGATGTCTATCCACAGTCTAAGGACAAAGTTATTTTGACAACCAATAACGTCATCAAATTGATTGACATTTGGTTGATTTTAGGTTGTGTTGAAAAGTGACCAAAATCCAACGTTGAGTCAACATCTTAAATCAACATCATATTGATGTCAAATACTGACATTTATTCATCAGCATGCGTGTCAATTTCATTTAACAATAGGGGGGGACGATAAATATAAAATTTCCTCATGAGCAACTTTTGAAGGGGACACAAAAAATACAGTCAAATTTTACATAAATGTACTTATATATGTCCAGAAGTTGATTAGGACACAATGTACTTTTATATGTCCATGTTAATTAAGACACTTAAGGACAAAATAGAAATTAATTGATAACAAAATACAGTGGGGTCTGTTCGGATGTAGCACATTGCTCATTTGTTAAATGCATTGCTAACAATATGCTAATTGTGGCCATTAATGTTAAGTTAACATTATCCCAAGTCATCACAAATAAAACAATGCATGGGAAACTGCTTTGGCATGTTAGTTGCCAATTAATTAAAAGTTAATGTTAACTAGCGTTAGATAAGTAATATTTTAATTGTTAATATAGCAGACTTATGAAAAATTACATTGATAATCTGCATTTTTGCCACTACCAATTACCACTACCACTAGCAACAAATATAAATCAGTCTGCATCAACTACATTGAAGAGAATCGCTTTATTTACAGTGAATAAAATACCCTACTCACTGAAGTTCAACATTAACTGTGCTGCAGAGGCACACTTGACTCGGGTGTGTATAGTAGGTGAGATGAACTGAGAAAGCAGGCAGTGGGCCAAACCACTGTGAGGAAGGGGAGGGGGAACACAACTTAACATATATATATATATATATATATATATATATATATATATATATATATATATATATATATATATATATATATATATATATATATATATATATATATTTTTTTTTTTTAATTTATTTATTTATTAATTTATTTTTTTTGGTCCCCCAGTGATTTCCGCCCGTGTTCATCAGGTATGGCGATTAAAATCCACTGTCTTATAGACGTCATAATGGTAATTTTCAACACAATGCAAGCAATAAAATAATTATACATTAATATTTGGTTGATTTTAGGTTAGACATTGGACATTGACACCGGTTTGACATTCTAATGTCAACCCGATTATCATTTCTAAACAAAATGTAACGTCCCCACAATGTGGGTTACAACGTCTCTGTGACGTCATGCTGATGTCCTGTGCCTGCTGAGTATAGTGTGCATGAAATATTGTGTCATTGCTTTGAAATGTCTTGTGGTTTGATACATCTAATATTTATTATTCTTGAAGTTTTACGTTTTATAATAAAGTTGTTTGGCTAATTTAATTTTTATTATCTATGTGGTGTTAAAATGTATATGTATTGCATTTATATGTACACTGTTCAGTGTCTAGTCAAGTAATTAAATAACTTATTGAGGGTCTTTTTAAACATTGTAATTAAAAGTGTAATTTAAATATAAGGTTATAATGATGTAATTAGTAATTAATTCCTTTTTTTTAAATAACTTAAGATACTTGTTGTTGGATTCCTTAAGTAACCCAACATAGCACTAGTGAGCATTTACCTGGAAACTACAGTGAATTGTAAATATAAGTGTGATTTTGAAATGGAGGCAAGCAGAATCACATATTTCCAATGAGCCTGAAAAGAAGATTCTCCAACATGTGTCAGTGTCATATCTTTGCAGTTTTGTAGATTGGTTGTTTATGGTTTCAAGCGTCATCCGAAAATCTGGGTCAATTAGTTGCATTCATCTCAAATTAAATTGAATCTTTGCACAAGTAGTTTGCCAATTCCATTAGACGTGTCTGCAAATAGGCCTCAATTCACATCGAATCCATCTTTATTTAGTAAAAAAAAATCATTCAAGTCGATTCCAATTAGGTTATTTGCTGGTGTGAATGCATTCAGTGAGCAGCAGCTTGTATTCAGTCTATTGTCATTTTGCCACTGTGAAAAATTGCAACATAATGGCTCTGGGCCCAACACTTCTCCTGTGTCATTTATAGGAGACTGGGACGTGCCAATAGAGCGCTCCCAATTCCAAATGTCAAAATTTCAGCTTAATATCGATTTTAGTGATTTAGACCGCTGGCGGTTCTCATTCCTGATCAGATCCATCTCTGGATGAAGTTGAACTGTAATTGACCTCAGAATTGCATCTGAAATTGGAAGCAGCCTCAATCTTGCTTTTACTTATCTAATGATTCCGATGATTGATAGTGGGATTGTCAAGAGGCTGTTAGCGTGAGGAAACATAGTTCATGAAAAATGTATGGATTTGGCTTTTTAGTGTGCGTAGATAGATAGTCTGAACTAAAAATAGAAAGAAGCTTATGTGCATCATCGAGGATTTCAAATTTTGTCATTTAATCACCCCAGTAGTTTCCCAGAGATGTATGGCTTGTCTCTCTTTTTTATTGAAGTTTGTTGAATGGTATAGGTTTGAAGCTTCATTTATTAAACAGATATATTTATTAAAATAATATTTTAGTCACCAAACATTTAGAAAGAGAAAGATAATACAATTAAACTCAGAAATCAAACAGATTTCGACACCGACTGCTATAGAATGCATTTACTTTACTAAATTTACTAATAAATTTGTGTCACAATCTGTTTGGTTACTGACATTATTATAAATATATCCCTTTGTGTGTAACAGTAAGTCATGGTAACACTTTATTTTGATGGTAACTACTGCACATTTTGTTGACTAAAAGTTGCATTGTAACTACATGCCAATTCATTCTCATTTAGACTGTCTGCTAAGGCAAGGCAAGGCAAGTTTATTTATATAGCACATTTCATACACAGTGGCAATTCAAAGTGCTTTACATAAACAAGAATAAAAGAAACAAGTAAAAAAAACAAAAAAAAAAAACAAATAATGATTAAAAAACATAAAAACAGGTAAATTGTGATATAAAAGAATGAAGAAGAAGAGAAAAACATAATAGTGCAATCTGTCGGACGCAGCACAGTGCTCATTCAGTAAGGGCACAGCTAAACAGATGTGTTTTTAGTCTTGATTTGAATGTGCCTAATGTTGGAGCACATCTGATCATTTCTGGAAGCTGATTCCAGCAGCGGGGGGCATAGTGGCTGAAAGCTGATTCACCCTGCTTTGACTGAACCCTTGGAATTTCTAGTTTATATGATCCTAAAGATCTGAGTGATCTGTTGGGTTTGTATTCAGTGAGCATATCTGTAATGTATTGAGGTCCTTGGCCATTTAGTGATTTATAGACCAGTAATAATACTTTAAAGTCTATTCTGAATGTAACTGGGAGCCAGTTTAGAGACCTGAGTACAGGTGTGATGTGCTCTGATTTTCTGGTTCTGGTCAGAATATCTGCTTAATATCTGTTGATACTGCTCCATCAACACATTTAACTGACTATAAGAAACTCTGCAAGTATGCCAATTTACACTAACCACAACCCTAACTGTCACAATCACCAGCGATCATACTTCATAGATCGCTGGATCTCACACACAATAACTCAAGTACTACAAATCCGCCATTTATGGACTACATTTTCATACATGCACTCCGCTCACACACACACACACACACATGCTTCCTTATTCAGACTGACTACACTCACACCACCTGAGGATTGTCAAACACTGATTACACACACTAATTAAGCAGCACACAAACTCGCTTCCATTGCCAAGTCTTGTTAACTGTAGTGACATTACAACACGTTATCCTTGTCTTATTTTCCCGTGTTTTGACCTTAGCCTTGTTTACCTTTTTGTCTCAGTCTGCCGCCTGACTTCCGACCTCTCGCCTGTTATTTTGACTATGTTTGTGGATTGCCTTTATGCACCTGTTTGCACCCTTATTGACCATTGCTTGCCTGACTATCCAAATAAACCTGCATGTGGATCCTAACCTCAGTTGACGCTGTCACTCCCCGTGTTACACTAACCTAACAGTCTACTTATAATCTGTTGAGAATTAGTTGGCATGTAGATGCGATGTAACTCAAACTCAACAAAATGGGTTAAAAGAACCATCAAAATATATTTATTTAGAATTGGGCCAACCTGATAATGAGTAAATCATGACAGAATTTTCATTTTTGACTGACCTATCTACCAAAATTTGCTTCAAAATTCTTTTATATATACAGTTGAAGTCAAAGTTGAATTATTAGCCCCCCTGATTTATTTTAATTAAAAACTGCTTTTATCTTAGCCGAAAAAAAAAAAAATAACAATTATCTTATCAAACATACTCTGAAAATTTCCCTTTCTTTCCAAACATCATTTGGGAAATATTAAAAAAAATAAATAAATTCAAAGGGGGGCTAATAATTCTGACTTAATGTTTTTATATCATAACATTTATAACATTTAATTTGTTTGTATAACTATATTTGTTATTACCACAAATTACCAGTACTTTATGGTTTAAAAACAATATATTATTTACTAAAAATTACTACAGTATTCAATAAATACTATTCAATCACTGGAGTAAAATTTTAATATAGTGTTGTACGTTTATCAAATGTAAAAAAGATTTGTATTACACATACAGTAAATATGTATTATAGCCTATACATGTTAACATGTTAATTAATCTATTATATAAATTTTATCTGTCCAATTTAAATCGTTTATATATCTCTGAAAAAAATGTTTTATCAAAGCCAGCAAACGAGTATCAGCTATATAGAAAACTGTTCTGTTCTATTCTATTAAATGGCAATTGAAAACAATGTCTCGATTGCCATATTTTTTAAATAGTATACACACGAATTTATCAACAATATATATAAAAATATATTGTTGACAATGTCCGAGAAGACGTTTATAACATTAACATCCGTCGTATACAGTATATAGTTTGCTTAGATTGTGTGTGCTGGATTGTGTATGCCTGAAACGTGTGTGGGTCTGCGGGTCTGCAGCTGGATATTATTGAAAGGACTTCCCTATCTACTGTGAAGTTAAATTACAGGGCTGTAATTTCACAGTAATTGAAATGTCACATGGACTGTGAAAATAATGTACTGTATTTTACAGTGAATATGCAAACTTACTATGATATATTTACTGTGAATTTAGTGTAAAATATTTTACAATGTTAGCTGCAAAAATATTTTATTAAGTGTTTAAGTTACACTTGCTTGCCATCTGCAAAAACATGTTTAACATTTATTAAGAAATCCTGTAGGCATGTTAAGTGCTAATGTTAAATGAAAAACATTCTTGTCACAAACCTAATTTATTTGAGCGGTCAGAGTCATGGTCATTTAGCTTGTATGATAGATAAAACGCACAGTATTAGCAGCATTTAGGTTTTCTGCAGTTTATAAAGAAAAATATGCTTCAATTTAGCCACTCACCACATTTTCTACTACTCTTCAAATAATCGTGTCATTTGCAGCTCATAAAACATGACAGAGGACGCTTTAGGGAGCATTTCCTTTTAATTTTTGCTTTCAAATTAGTGACTGCGATACTTATTTGTCAAAATGTATGTCTAAAATGCTTACAATATCATGCTGTACCCTATTTGGCCCTGCAGATCATGAAAAACTAAACATTTTTTGTTTTTATAGCCATACGAAACCAAAATGACTATGTGGGTGATGATGCAATTTACAATAATACCGTAATCTGTCAAAAAGATAAACAACCTTCAGAGTTTTACACCACTGCATGTCAATCATATAAAATGCAGTGCCAAATAAAAAAAAAAGGATCCCAGATGGTGCGAATTCTCCAAATGAAAAGCACACAAGTCTTTTTGCTGTGCCAAACGGAGACGCGTTTAGATCTCAGCATGCCACCGAGTGCTAAAATGCCCCTCCAAATGTCAACAGCAGCATAAATACAAACGCATTTGCAAACACAAGCACATTATTTTGGGTTTTGTCAGGAGAGTTTTCTCGCTGTGTTCCTGGTCTATTTGGACCCCGGACGGCGATCGACTCAGAGTTAGCAGATCAGCTCTGACTTTATCACTAGAAAGAGGGCAGTCGGCCCATCAGGACGAATGACAGTTCACAAGTCGCCGGAGGGGCCAAACGCCGGCTCTTAACAGTCAGCCTGTGAGGCTTCGACACAGTGTCACAGATCACTCCCAGCTCCTCTGGCTCATGAAACTGCCCCTGATTCATAGACACTCAACCCACCGCACACAAAGTAATGATAGATGGCAGTTGTTGAAAGAGAGCTAAACTGTGGGCTTATTTGCTCTCGTGACAGCGGAAATGAATATAGGTGCTCGGAAAAGTCACGGCTCTTTAGTAATTCATAACAATCAGGAGTACGGCGAAGCAGAATCTGTAATTTGTCATGCATTAACAGCGCTCTTTTGTCACGGTGAACGCTTGGTGTTATCGCCGGCTTATCTCTGTTATCGCAAAAACTACAGTATTTACGGTTCGCTATCGTTGGCGGGTGTAATGTTCAGACGCTGGAGCTGATAAATGGTCTTTGTTATGCCAATATTCCGAGCATCGCTAACCGCACACTTGGGAGAGACAATGGGCAAGCTGTGATTTTAGCAGTTATGGAGAAGAATTTAGTTGAAGTCAAAATTATTAGCCCTCCTTTGAATTTCTTTTTTAAATCTTTCCCAAATTAGGTTTGACAGAGCAAGGACATTTTCAGTGTTTCCTATAATAGTTTTTCTTCTGGAGAAAGTTTTATTTGTTGTATTTCAGCTTGAATAAACACAGTTTTTAACTTTTTAAACTTATTTTAAGGTCAATATTATCAGCCTCCTTAAGCATTTACTACATTAACTTGCATAATTAACCTTATTACGCCTTTAAATTGCACTTTAAAGGGCACCTATGATGAAAATCAGGTTTTGTAAGCTGTTTGGAAAGAACTGTGTGTAGGTATAGTGTGCCCAATGACATATTAGAGTGATAGAAACACAATAAGTCTATTTTTAAAAATTTCCTGATGTTAAAACAAGATCCAAATCCCTCCCATTTTGAGTCCCACCGTAACATGATGTAGGAGTGCAGTTTTCCCAGCCCACCAAATTGATTGACAGACGCAAACTAACATGTCTTTGTAGTAACACTCATTAACCTATTCACAAGACAGCACATGTGCAAAGCAACTGGGATTAAAATATCTGTCTGTGATCATCTGCACCTCAAGAATGAGTTTTACAAGTTTAAAACGTTTTTAAAACAGTGCATGTTTGTAATAAATGCAGTAAAATCACTGTAATCCATTACCACAGCCGCATAGTGTCAGTACAGTTATAAAAAAGACACTTCAATTCCTGTTTGTGGACTTAAGGTTTTTTTATACATTAGGTACATCAGGTTTTGTAATTTTGTACTGTGCAAAAACATGTGTGGGACCTTTATAACAACATTGTGTGACTTATCGTTGCAGAAAGGCTTAAATTAACTCCACAACAAATATATTAAGTAACAGTTGGGAAAGTTCTTACTGTAGTTCATTTGTAGATTGTACTGTAGATCTGCTTCATTCTTGTTTGTTACTGTGCTGTTTGATCTCTATGGCTCTGACAGGCATGTGGGAACGCTGGGCAGGAAGAATCAGCTATAATAGAATAATACAATAGAAATAATAATAATAATAATAATAATATAATAATAATAATAATAATAATAATAATAATAATAATAATAATAATAATAGAAATGAGTCATTAAAACTGTTATGTTTTAAGTTGTGTTGATTTTTTTTCCCGTTAAACAGAAATTTGGGGAAAATATACAGGGGCTAATAAGAGGGCTAATAAATCTATATGTATCTGTGAGACTTATGATGGTTAATTTTTTAGTTACAATTAATTGTCGTGACTTTTTTTTTTTACGTTAGGTATACGATATTATAATCTAAGATATTATTACAATATTGACCTTTAAGAAAGATATTGGGAAGAATGTCAGAAACTAAACAGATATTGACACACATACTGCTATAGCATGTATTTACTTTAATACATTTACTACTAATTTTGTGTCACATTTCCATTAAACAGAAAAAAAATACATACATATATATATATATATATATATATATATATATATATATATATATATATAATAATAATTTAGACTTTAATGATATGGTTTTTTTTTTAAATCATAATTCAGCTCTCAATATATTCATTAAAAGCTGAATGCACTTTTTTTTGCCCATAACTTTGGATTTCCATAAGCTCATTAGTGATCATGTTCCTGCTACGGATCAGCAGGGTTGGGGCGAGCGGTTATTATGCAACAGCAAGGCTATGCTGTTTAAATAGGAATATTTTAATTAATAATTCTTTTGTGTGCAAACTCATTCAAATTCTGGGAGTAAATGAACACTCTAAATCTTGTTACATGCGGAGTGAGAGTTGAAATACATGTAGGCTGCGGTCAAACTTTTTCTTTTTTTCTATATAATGTGAATATTTTAATATTCCATTGCTTATGGTCTGCGCTCAGCCCGATTAATATTGTATGTAAAAATGCATTTCTATGTGAAAGACCTAGGTGTGCGCGGTCCAATGTATTTATTAATAAATAAAAGCATGCTGCATTATATAAAATGATGAAAAATGTAACAAATGTGATTCCGCTCATGTGTTGAGGCGGTAATGGATTTCTTCATGTTTGAAATATTTTAAGAAACGGGTCTTTGAATGGCTTTTAAAGCCACAGCTTTTTTTATTATTATTCACAAGAAAGTAAGGAAGAAAACACAGAGCATTCACAGGATTTTTTATGCATTTTCCCATGAGACAAGATGCAATGTCCTAGCAATCCTGTTGTCATAGCATTCCGTCTGTACCGATCACCAGTTTATTCTTGACTTGAATGCTTCACCCTGACTTGACAATTCCTCATTTACAAAGCTTAAAGTCAATCCATTTGACTTAATGACTATTTGGCTGAAGAAAAAGGAGAATTATTACAAGCCTCAAGTCATCAAAACTTTGAGTGAGCAAACAAAAATCTGAATCATTAGTTGAATTCACAAATGATTTATACTATGACATATTACATTTATATTAGGAAGCTTTCAGTTCTCTTCATTTGGTCTGGACCAAGGGCAATAAAATGACACATTGTAGCATTTTCTGCCGGCTTTCAGGTCCTTTTTTACACCACATTGCTGGCTTTGGTCCGAACAACATGAAAAGAACCAAAATGCAGTCATCTGACAAAATCCACATCACTCATTGGCCAGATGTTGTTGAACATAGTTCCTAAAATGCTTATCGATTGGTCAGAATTCACATGCGGGAAAATGCCAATAGAACTCCTGCAAGTAAACAAACCGGCAGACAGAAAATGTCGCTTTTTACTATGGAGCTACGACAGGGCTGATTGTATCCCTGATCATAGTATACTGTAGTTATACATCATTTTAGACAAACTATACATTTCGAGAATGAAAGGCGGCTGAACAAAAATATTTTAATGCATCGCACGTCACTTCAGGAGGAGGCGTGAATTAATTTTGCTAAACTGCGACATGGTCATCTCTCCGGAAATATTACCAACAATCCATCAGGTAATATTTTCCCCTCTCTCTCTCTCTATCTCTCTCTCTCTCTGTTGGTAAAGCGCTGTCAACAATTATTTTTCCTCCACATCCCATAATGCACAGATCATCGGCCTACGGCAGCTGGATAAGTCCAAAAAGGTGCAGTACTTTTTGCGATTGGGTCTGTTTTAGTTCGTATCATATTCTCACCACAAACAAACTGCTCCAGGGGGTTGTTTAAAAGCAACCGAGACCAAATCTTTAAGCAGGTCTCGGTACGTTTTTTTGGTCTGCTTTTGGTGCGCACTCGAGTATGATTGCTGCAATCACACCTGCCCAAATGAACCGCACCAAGAAGGAAAACAAACTCTAGTGCGATTCAACCAAACTAAATAAGGCAGGTGTGAAAGCACCCTTACATTATACCTAATTATTGGAACTGCTGTTTAAAATCATACACGCACACTGTAAAACCCAACAGTCAACTTTATCAACTGAAACGAGTGGAGTTAACTCAAAATTGACTGAAAGTTAATTCTACTCATTTGAAATGAGTTTTGAACTCAGTGTTGAAGGTAATGAGTTAATAAAGTACCTCATTAATTCAAATTAAATGGAGCAAGTTCACAGTACTTACAGTTAATTTTTTAAACTCAAATGGTTTGTTGCAATCGGTCTCCTCAAGCGGTTTGAGTTGCTTTAACTTATTGAGTTTTACAGTACTCATTTGGTTTGAGTTCTCTTCATTTATTGGGTTTTACTGTGGTCAAATTACTTCTTTTACTCAAATGGATTAAGTTCACAGTACTTATTAGGATTCATTTTTGAACTTAAATGGTTTGTTGCAATCGGTTTCCTTAAATGGTTTGAGGTACCTTAACTTTTTGGATTTTACAGTGTATAAAGAAACTATTCAATTACATTTGCTCTCATATTAAACATGATTTGGAAAATATTTGAAAAATAAATTCACAGGAGGGTTAATCAATTTGACTTTAACTATACATGCTCACATACAGCTCTATAATCTTGTCTTGTTTATTGTCTATGATATTGTGAATGGCAGATTTTGGCATTGCTTAAGGATCTGGCATGAAATCTGCATATGGAGATAGTGTGGGCGTGTTTTATGCAAACGATTAATCTTGTGTATGCAATTGCTTATTTATAATACTCCATATTCACCAACATTAGGCCAAGGTTAAGAACAAATTCAAGTGTTATGTGTGCAAATATGAAATAATCCGTGCAGTAATTAAAGAAAGAAACCCACTGTGTTTTTGCAAAGGCTGTGTTAATCAACTCAAATTTTTAACTGAGTTAATTGCATGTACAATTTATTTAATTTCCTTCATTAGGAGACTGAAAAAAGATTGATAATTACATTTTTGTGCATATGAGGACATTTTTGGCTTTCGTTCCGTTTGGGTCAGGTTGCACGATTAATTGTTATTTTTATTGTTGTTTTGTTTAATTAATTGCACTCAATAATTACACTTGATTTTTATACAAAGTAATGTTGAGCAGGGCTCTGTGTGCCCAGCAGTGCATCTTTTAGCTGAAAGTCACAGCAGGATGAATAGATAGAGAACCTATTGAGAGAACATTGCAGCTACGCAAGGCGTATTACTGTACAAAAGGCTGTGACAAGAAAACAATAAAAACAATGATGAATTCAGCTCGCTGGTCAGTTTTTCCCCCCTTTTTGCTGCATTGGGAAATGTCTTGGGTGGCTTGACCTTCCATGAATGATAATAACCGCTCTGTACCGGAGTGAGGAAACCTAGAGGAAATGGCTAGCTGTGGAGGCACAGACTTAATTACCCATCCAGAGGTCGAGAAGGTGGAGGTGGCATGAAACAAATGTAAAGAAAATATGACTACAAGACTCTAGAGGGTAACCAACGGCTGCAGTATTTCACCAGAGCTTTTCAGTTCTTTCACATGATTTGTGGTAATGATTGTGAGCAGCGGAACAGTAAGGCAATATTCAAAAGAAAAAAAAAAAAGATTATATATGTTTGTCAAAGGTAATACATCATGTTTTGGTCTAATTATGTTAAATTTACACACAAAAAAATGTATTAAGCATAATTAATGCTACTAAAGCTACATATAGTTGAGGGCAAAATATTTAATAACATGTTTATTAAAATAGTTAATATTTATTGAAACATTTACTGAAAATATTTTACATATTTTTATATTTAATATTACTGTGAGATATTTTCTATTTTTCATTTATTTATTGTGATATTTAATGAAGCAAGATTATTTTTTACATATATTATTTTTTCTTCTGGAGAAAGTCCTATTTGTTTTATTTTGGCCAGAATAAATGCTGTTTTTTTTATTAAAAAAAAAAACATTTTAATATTATTAATCCTTTTAGTTATTATTGTAATATTATTAATCAATATTAATAGCAATTTCATCATTTGAAATCAGTTATTAGTATTAGAAATTAGCTATTATTATACATAATAGTATTATGTTTAAAGAATAAAGAGATTGAAACAGAATTAAAGAATTAAAACATGGGGGCTAGTAATTCTGACTTCAATTATATATAAATGTTATAAAATAAAATATAGTAAAGAACACATAAGTATACAGACAGTATACTATATAATGTTGGTTCCGTCTGAAATTTTCTTCTAAAATGAGCATTTTTCCCAGGCTCCTGTGTGTAGGTTGTGTAATTCACTTTTATGGCACTTTTATAATAATAGGTCCTTTTCATTCCCTTTAAAGTGAAATAACTGATACATCAAAATAATACATGAAAAATGCTCATTTTAGAAGAAAATTGCAGTGTGCACTTACATGTAGAGACATCTGAACTGCATATAAATGTACATTTAGACATTATATATATATCTATCTATCTATATATATATATATATATATATATATATATATATATATATATATATATATATATATGAGTTTGTGAGCAATATCACACGAGTAGCAGGCTTGCGGCCTTGTGTCAACGCACGCCTCCCACCAGTGCTGATATACAGCCATAGCACACTGCTACGATTGTGATATTGCGTTTATATAACAGTTCGACGGCATAATCTTGTACATAAAACTAAAATCAAATCAAACAAAAAACAAAAAACAAAAGCTACACTCTCGACTAAAAAAGGCAATCAGCCAATCAGATTTGAGATCCAGACAGAACTGTTGTGTATATATATATATATATATATATATATATATATATATATATATATATATATATATATATATATATATATATATATATATATATTTATTTATTTATTTATATATATATTTATATATTTATACAACAGTTCTGTCTGGTTCTCAAATCTGATTGGCTGATAGCCGTGCAATGTTCTGTAATATCAGAACTCCTACAGCCTCTTTACCCTTTGTGTATTACTCCGGCAACATACAGCCAACGAAAAGCAGACACTACAGATCTAAAGTTTAAAAGATGCACGCTCAACTGTTTAACTGTCAGCTTATGATTTGAATCCTATGTGGAACAAAGTAGTTCCTCATTCAGAAGGGTTTTTGAGACTTTCCATGTTTGATTTTGTTTTTATGTATACAATTATGGCGTCAAACTGTTGTATAAACGCAATATCACACTCATAGCAGTGCGATATGGCCGTATATTGGCACTCCCACCAGTGCCGATATACAGCCATATCGCACTGCTACTCGTGTGATATTGCTCATATATATATATATATATATATATATATATATATATATATATATATATATATATATATATATATATACATATATATATACATATATATATATATATATATATATATATATATATATATATATATATATATATATATATATATATATATATATATATATATATATATACATATATATATATATATATATATATATATATATGTATGTATATATTGTGACGCAGTGGCCCCTCACAGCAAGAAGGTCTCTTTGTCACTGGTTTGAGCCTCAGCTGGGTCAGTTGGCGCTTCTGTGTGGAGTTTGCATGTTCTCCCTGCAATTAAATAGACTACGCCGAAAAGAAAATAATTGAATATATATGTAGTGTTTTTATGTAACTTTTTCTATGCATTGGTGTAGAAACTGAATGATGCACTGATAGTAAAGTGCATAGTTGTAATAACATGATAGCTAGCTATTAAATTTTTCCTCTTGCATATGAAAAGGGAAAATGTAAATTGTGCTTATGCTTTCCCGATTATAATTGGCTAAAAACACTCTGCGACTGATAGTGGGATACTTATTTCATTAGATTTGTCTGTTTATGCTTTTTAAATAGCAGCGGTGACATGCTATTACACCAACATTAAGTAATTTCCCAGGGAAGATTTGACCCAGCAACAAATAGATCAGCAACAATCATGCTATTAATGCGTCATCTAGAGTGGTTCAATTTGCAGTCAAATAGATAAGTAAGAATGTATGGTTTCGGCAGGCAGAGATGCCCCCCGAAAGCTAATCACCATAATTAAGCAGGTGGTATTTTCTCTTGCCAATATTTCACCGACATCAGCCACTGAGAGCTCTGGAGCATCGAGGCAGCTCTGAATAATTGATGCCACTTGTGAGCATTTATAATTTACGCCTTTATCCATCTGAGAAAGTGAGCGAGGCAGCGTTGTTGAGGAATTCTCTGACATTGGGTTTATCCCGCACGTCTTGTTAATAGCAGCTGTTATTGCCGCTACAGCCACCCTATTTATCCAAGGATTGCAGCAACATGTCGCACAGTAAAAATGAAAGGGGGTGAATTAGATGAGCCATACTTAGTCATATTCCTTTGGGTGCGTGTTCATTGTAGTTTACATGCAAATCATATGTCATGCTTTTAATGCAACTTAATGAGATCTTCCCTTAAATGAAAACGGGCGCATGGAACGAGAGAAAGCTAACAAGTGTTTCCGAAAGCCGTTGTTAGGCGATCTATCGATTCTTTAGGGTGCTATCATGTCAGCAGTTCCACCAGGATCCTATTAATTTCTTGAGCGCAGTAGACTGTATAAACCATCACTCATGGATGGTCTCTAAACTCCATGTGGATGATTTGACATTTCTGGCTGACAGCGCCGATTAACACGTATTCGATGTTGAACGAGTGTCTGATCTCTTGATTAATGTTTTTTTAAACAGAGATTGTTTTTGGAAAGTTTCCAGTACAACTGCTTTTAAAGCGATTAAAGGGCTATTAAACCCTAGGCAGCTTTTCTGCACTATTAGGGCTAAATTGTTAAAATGCCTTTGTTTGGTTTTTTAATCCAAACGTGACAATGAAGCATTAATATTTATTGCCTACCCTAATATCATAATTGTTGTTTCAACAATGTGCATGGTCCAGAGGCCTTCAGTCTTAACATTTGAGAGATCTGGCAGAAAGTTCCATCAGCACCTGTATGTAATATTAATAAGCTGTTTTTTCTTGTTGACAATATATTAGGGAGGCTGCTATACTCTGTAGGACCTCCAATACATGCATATATATATATATATATATATATATATATATATATATATATATATATATATATATATATATATATATATATATATATATATATACACACACACACACAGTTGAAGTCAGAATTATTAGCCCCCTTTTGATTTTTTTCTTTTTAAAATATTTCCCAAATGATGTTTGACAGAGCAAGGAAATTTTCACAGTATGTCTGGTAATATTTTTTCTTCTTGAAAAAGTCTTATTTGTTTTATTTCGGCTTGAATAAAAGCAGTTTTGAATTTTTAAAAAACAAAATTATTAGCCCTCTTAAGATTTTTTTTTTTTCGATAGTCTACAGAGCAAACCAACGTTATAGAATAACTTGCCTAATTACCCTAACCTGCCTAGTTCACCTGAATAACCTAGTTAAGGCTATAAATGTCACTTTAAGCTGTATAGAAGTGTCTTGAAAAATATCAAGTAAAATATTATTTACTGTCATCATGGCAAAGATAAAATAAATCAGTTATTAGAAATAGGTTTTTAAAACTATAATGCTTAGAAATGTGCTGAAACAATCTTCCCTTCATTAAACAGAAATTAGGGGAAAAAAAAACTTCAACTGTGTACTGTATATATAAATGAGTTATTAGTGAGTTATAATGAGTTATTAAAACTATTATGCTTATATATATATATATATATATATATATATATATATATACACACACACACACACACACACACACACACACACACACACACACACACACACACTCACACACACACATATATGTAAACGTGGCCTGAGTGAGCATCGGCGATGCTGGGTCAGCATCATGTTGTCTATTGGCCACCAGCGATTGACGATGGCATCGTCTATCGGCCCAACCCTAGTGTGGATGTGAATGCATCTGAATGTTCTGATTGGCTGAAATAGACGTCTCACATCAGCGTGTTCTAAACTTAAGCATGCTCTTTCCGGCAATTTTTCTTCAGCGTTCACGCAGAGCATTATTTCCGCAAATTACCAGTTGCAACTTTTCGGAAAATCACCGGAACGAATTTACTGTTTTTTTCAAAAAGAGCCTGTTCACACATGATACCGGTAAAATTGTGTTTGAAAGGGGCTAATGGTGGCGTTTTCAAAAACGTATATTTTTTTTATGTATACATTTACATTTGTATCCAAAAAACAACTTTGTCATGTAAACGAACAGGCAAAATGAATAAATGATTTTCCATTTTTGTTTGAAAATAAAGTGTAAACAATTTAAATCCCTATTTACAGCCATATCACCCAGCAGCAAGACCGGTTACTCACTGAAGCTGAGCAGGGCTGAGCTTGGTCAGTACCTGGATGGGAGACCACATGGGAAAACTAGGTTGCTGTTGAAAGTGGTGTTGGTGAGGCCAGCAGGGGGCGTTCAACCTGCGGTCTGTGTGAGTCCTTATCCCACAGTAAAGTGAAGGGAACATAATACTGTCAGTGAGCACCATCAGATGAGACGTTAATCTGTGGTCCTGACTCTCTGTGGTCATTAAAAATCCCATGTCACTTCTTGTGAAGAGTAGGGGTGTAACGCCGGTTTCCTGACCAAATCACCTTCATCGGCCCTTACCCATCATGGCCTCCCAATCATCCTCATCCATCGAATTGGCTCTATCACTATCCAATAGGTGGTGTGTGGTGAGCGCACTGGCGATGTTGTACTGTGACTGCTGTCGCATAATCCAAATGGATGCTGCATGGTGGTGCACCCCTCATGATTGTGAAGTGCTTTGGGTGTAGGGCTATATATGATAAATGTGCTATATAAATACACATCACATCATATTACCTCAAAATACTCTAAATGTTTGCTTATTAGGATTTTTTTAATTACACGTAGCTATCAAAAACGGTAACTCGCAACATCTGTGCATGGCTTCTCTTGTCTTTCAGCATTCTTGCAATACAGCAAGCCCATGTCTGGAGTCGATTCTGTTTAGATTGCTTGGTTTCAGCTCCCCTGCGGCGCTTATTTCCGACACCTTCTTTGAGCCTTTGCTTCGATAAGCTCCTCTCATGCTGTCAACCCTAACAAGTGACATGCTGATCTGCTTGAAGGAGATAATGAACCGACAAAGCCCTACTGTATAGTCTCCAACTAGAGGGCCTTCCTAACTCCTACATTTTACCCCTGATCACTAGTTTGACCTTTTCCAAATGATATTCCCAATTTCCGATTCATCACCTCGTCCACCTGAATTACCCAGCTCTGCGCTAACCTGAGAGCCTCATTACTGTAGAAATATAGTAAAGAAGCCGCTCAGTCAAGCATCGGGAGTTCAATCTAAAAATGAATCCTGTAATAATTTGATTGACCAAGAAGGAAACGCCACGCTCTTCCCTGGAGACTGAAGATGCTGAAGGAGATAAGCATGACTAGATGCCATTTTCCAGTGTGCAAAGGAGCACTAAATCCACAAAGGTCAGGACTGAGTGATGGAGATATTAAACAGAGATCTGAGGCATGCCGGGAAATGTTATTCGCAGTGAGTCAGAGTGAAATCTGCTTATTAATGAACAGACTTTTTATTTTTGACGAATGCGAATGCTGAATGTTAAAGGTGTGCTATACTTGATGATTTATTAAGCACCTTTTATTGCACATGCACACAAGCTGCTTGTTTCATATACAGCTTTTCAGTCTGTATTCTGACACGCGCTGGAGAATGTTATTCAGAATCGCACAGAAGCATCAGGTGAATTTGGTTTTCGAGGTCAGTGCATCTCAACCGGTGAGTCAAGTATGTTCTGATAAGGTCAAAACAAAGTTAAACAAAAGGGATTCAATGCAGCAAACCATATAATCATGCATTTAGGGGAGGAAAGAAAGGAGGAGTGGCTTCTCTTATGTTCTGTTAACCCTTTGACTGCCCGCTCTACCAAATGGTTGACCATATTTTGACTGTTTTAAATAATGACTATTAAAGTCATTTAAAGAATGACTGTTTTAAATAACACACAGTATTGTTGGTTTACAAGAAAATCAAACAAACATAATCCTGTTCCACTTCTACACTTGATTTTGGATTTATTGTTAAAGAAAACACAAGAAAACATGTTAAATGAGAAGCTGAAATATTTTATGGCATACTTAAAAAATAAAGAGGATTTAGGATTCAAAAATGTTTTATTTTGGTTATATTTTTAAATAAATGTGGTCTTACGCTTCATATTTTTTAAATTTTTCATAGTATATAGATTGATTGACCACAAACTAACATATTAACCATTTGGTAGAGGTTGATATTTAAAAAAATTAGGGGATGTGTTGAAAAAAAAAAAAGTAATAATTTTCTTGGTGGGGTAGTTAAAGGGTTCATGTCAAAGGCTGTTTGTCCGATCTGGATTTGTGAGTATTTGTGTGTGACTTTTTTTTTTTTTTTTTTGCATCTAAAACATTTAAATATTCATATTGATCAATTCAAATGTATGCCTTTTTCTAAATTGCTTATTTTATTTTATATAAAGGATGTTAAATTAGTTACATTTATTATAATTCATGGCAGCATGGTGGCTCAGTGGTTAACATTGTCGCCTTACAGCAAGAAGGTTGTTGATTCAAGTCACGGCTGGGTCAGTTGGCATTTCTGTATGGAGTTTGCATGTTCTCCCAGTGTTTGCGTGGGTTTCATCTGGGTGCTTCATTTCCCTCACAGTCCAAAGTCATGCAGTAAAGGTGAATTGAATAAACTAAATTTGCCGTAGTCTATGCTGAATATGGCAAAAATTGACTAAGCCGAAGGAAAATGAATGAATGAATGAATATTATATTATATTATATTATATTATATTATATTATATTATATTATATTATATTATATTATATTATATTATATTATATTATATTGTGTTGTATTGTATTATATTATATTATATTATATTATATTATATTATATTATATTATATTAAATTATATTATATTATATTATATTATATTATATTATATTATATTATATTTTAAATTAGGCAAAATTAGCATTATAGGTTACGGAAAATAAGCATTTACACATGGTTTCCATAACATTTAAGAAATAAGAATGTATTCAACATCTTAGCAAATAATAGTGTGCACTGTATTGGCTGTAATATACTAAAACACATACTTCTATTATAGTTTATTCTATTACAAGTAATTATTTTCTCTGCGCCAAATTCTATGTACATAGAAAGCATATTACATTGAAGTTTAAATGCCAAAATATGGGTAAATGTAATTTGAAGTAATTCATTTAACATAGCACAGGCATTAAACATTTAAACCAATTATTAATTAAATGTTAGTTAATTTTTGTTAATTAATATATGGATTAACACTTTAGTTTAAGCTAAATGTAACTAAAATGAACTCATGACCTGTTAATGTATCTTGATTTCATCACTTTACTTACAGGGGCACATTATCATTAACTCAAACTTAACCACTCAGTAAATGAAGTTTATTTATAAACTGATTTCGAGAGGAACACGTGCTTATGATTGACCATGGCTGGTCCCGCATTAGCTAACACATGATTTACTAATCAGACCATTCCTAAGTCACTACAAATAACCAGTGTTTCATACCACAGTTATCTTCCCCTTAAAGAACCCCCTCTTTTACCCCCACTCCTCCCCCTTTTCTTAGATAGGGCAGCACGGTTCCCAAGTCATAAGCTGTTGCCTCACAGCAAGAATATCACTGGTTCAAGTCCTTACCAGGCCAGTCGATGTTCTTTGTGGAGTTTACATGTTCTCCCAGTTTCCTTAGGGTTCCCCGGTTTCCTTCCACTATCCAAACACATGCAAAATAAATGAAAGCTAGACTAATCGAAAAACGGCACCACAGATGGGCTCTTAGCCAGCAGTATATCTCTTCATAGCAATCCCTAATTTGTCTTTAGCCATAAACAGCAGGGGAGATCTCGAGAACTCGAGCCCCACAAATGTGAGGGAGCCCCGTTCTTGAGGATCTTAGGAGCTCAGGGCTCTTTCCCCGGACAGCATTCCAAGCACACTTTATAATCAATCATCAGTTAAGTGTGATCTCTTGAACTAATGTTTAAACTATTCGTTATGATGTAGACATAACACTTTTCTTTATTTTCAATGTAAACACACACTAGATGAATGTGCATAACTGTTACTAGTTAAGTATTAACTTGACTAGTTAAGTAGTTAATTAATGGGTAGTTAAGAATGACTTAGTACATAATGACATAGTGTTCCCCTCTAAGTCATGACATAAAGATACATTAACAGGTCATAGCTTCATATTAGTTACATTTACCTAAAACCTAGTGTTTAATAATACATTATTTAACTAATATGAACTAACAAGTGACTTATATAGCCATTTTTCACACATGAACTCATGTGATGCATGTTTGAGTTAAAGTTAGTTATTGATTAACCTTTAACTCATCATTAGCTCATAATTAAGTAACTGTTTAATTTACATATTAGTACATCATTATTCATCTACTGTTATTGTAAAGTGTTACCCTTTTAATTACTACAATAGATGCCAGTTTACATTTACAGTATCAAATCAGGGTCTTGTAGCAAAGCCACTTGAGAACCACTTATCTACAGTAGGTTTGCAGACGAAGTAATCCATTTGTGAATAGAAGCCTCGACTACAGAGAGATGCCACTGACAGCAGAACAGATTGCCATGCTGTCAGACGTGAGGGGAAACTCGGCCAATGCACCAGCAGATTTCTCAATTAACTCACGGCCTTCAAAAAGCCTAGATTGAGTGTCTAAACGCCTCTGTGAGCAAGCCGAGATGCCACACTTTTCTGAATGGGCTTGTCTGGCCATGCAGTATAGCTAAAGAGCCATTGATTGTGCCTCATCAAAAAGCAATTACAACATTTGGGATGCGGCGATTTAAGAACTAAGGTGTAGCTCGATGCCTCAGATCACCTCGCAACACTTGAGCTCATATCAATACAGTGAGAGACTATGCTTTCTATATTTAGACCCATGCTCCTCCTCTCTAATTATTCAGGCAAATATTCGCAGAGAATTGAGCCAGGCTTATGAAATTGTTTCAATGGCTGACTGTAATGCCATTTGCCTGGCTAGAAAACGTTCCAATCTGTTTTGTTCAATAATTACGCAGCATTTTTTTTTTCGCCGTTCTGTTCTCACAGCTCAGCCATTTGCTGCCCTGTTCAGCCTGACAGTAACAGATGTGAAAATTGCATTGACTATCAGTGTAAACAACAGATGATACCAGTTGAGAAGCCGTTAGATATGGAAGAAGGATATTTGTTTCAAATGAGTTTGTCCACAAACCTCTTCTGCTTCTCCCGATGGCACCGACGCCAGATGCAAACAGCAGATTTCTTGCCTTTTGCTCATTTATTGACACAAGGAAGTGTAGTATTTAGGTGCTATGATGCATACAAGTCATTCACTGAGTATAATGACGGTTAAAAAAAGCTTTTGATGTACTTTATTAAAAGAACTACACTAAATATACAGATGATGTCAAAATTATTGTGAAATATTTATTCCCTTTCTAGTATTTCCTAAAAATATGTTTAACTGAGCATTCTCTATTATATGCTATTATTCTTGAGTAAGTATTATTCATTTTAGTTTGGTTGGTGTTATGATCACCTGAAAACACACATGCCACTCTAATAAACCACAACTCCCTGCATGTACCACACACACTCCGGTTCCTGATTCCCAGTGATTAAACACAGCCGGAAGATCATTATGGACTGATTTACTATATGAACTGAACTATGAAGAAGTATGAACTCAGCATTCACAGACACATCGTTGCTTAGTCTTATTAATCTGTTTAGTGACAATTACGACCCATTATCCTTTACCTTGCCATGTTTGACCCTTTGCTTTGTTTCTTTGTTTACGTTGTTTGCCGCCTGTATTGACCATTTGCCTGTTAATTGACCACGATTTGTTTGCAAGGCGATTCTCCTAAAAACCTGCTATTGGATCCTCAGCTCCATTCTCACGCCCATCCACTGTTTCAGCTGGAATAAAAGCAGTATTTAAACTAGAACCGCCGCTGATTGAAACTGCTTTGTTTAAAAATGGTTAGAAAAAGGGCAAGATAGGGGCTCAGCGGTTAGCACTGTGGCCTCACAGCAAGAAGTCTGGTTTCCCCACAGTCCAAAGATATGTGGTATAGGTGAATTGCATAAACTATATTGGCTGTAGTGTAAAATTGTGAACTAGTATGTATGGATGTAGCCCAGTACTGGGTTGCATCCTTCCAGCTGCAACCCATCTCCTGGGAAACATCCATAGACACTTACACACATACACTATGAACAATTAAGCCTACCCAATTCACTTGTACTGCATATCTTTGGGCTGTGGGGGAAACCAGAGCACCCGGAGGAAACCCACGTGAATGCATGGAGAACATGCAAACTCCACACAGAAACGCCAACTGACCCAGCCAAGGCTCAAACCAGAGACCTTCTTGCTGTGAGGCGACAGCACTAGCTACTGCGCCACTGCGTCGCCGCATAGATTTTATGATTCACACAATTTATTCACTCTACTTTATCCGAAGACTGCAAACCAAAAACAGTGATGCTTTTGAGGTACTCATTTAAGATAATAAATATGCATTGCTTACATTACAGAAACTAAATAAATCTACATCATCACTATGTATAATTATAGCAAACAATGCAATGAAATAATAGTTTTAACTCCACATTGTGTGTGTTTTTTAAACTTTTAGAAAAATGCTAATTGTGACATTGACATATTATACCAGTGTTCATTTATACAGGTCAATCACTGTATCTAATGACAGCGAGTAAAATGCAATGAAATAATTACCTTTGATGCACTTGATTAAAGAACTATGGCTATTTATTAGTAAAAGGCTTGTTCTGATCTCTGCATATACCAGTCAAACATAATTATGTAAACGTGTGTGCGTATGAACATGGCTCGGAGCAATGCATGGGGCTAGTCACATTAATTTCATACAAAGCTGCCGTCTATGATTAGATGCCCTTCACCTTGACCGTCTGTTTAATAAATCTCGCTTTAAATGACTTCTGACGTGCACATGTTAGGAGAAGCAACAGCTGTAACCTTTGCTTCTCTCCTCAAGAAGTCCTCAGAGGTATGGACGCAGAGAAAAAGGATTCATCACAATCCTCTTTCGGGTTCCGCGTTTCGCCACAGAATATTAAATAAATCTTTGTTAGAGAAATCAGCAAGGCGGCTTGAACCATTTCAATGACATTTACAAGCAATTCAGCGATGCCAAGGTTTGGTTTAGGGTCAAATCCAGCATATAAACAAGATTTTTTTTTCAACGCAGACAAATGTTTCTGCCTTTAAAAGTGAAAAATGGTGTCGAATGATTATTTACAGCTGTTGCTTTATCTGTGGAAAATAACATCCTTGAACGTTTCTTTGTCATCCAGAGTAGAGTCCGTCAGAATACCTCAGCAATATTTTGAGTCTTCATTACTTGGTGTGCACACATCCATCCGCACTTGTCACATTCGATGCCTTGAGAGTTTGCGTCTTTTCTGTTGAGTAATGCATTAAGTGATTGGCCCTGACATTGTTTGTATACATATATTTTAGCATATTCCTGGCTGAAAGCATCAACATGTGCTGCGAATATATCAGCATCAGTGAATATATCAGCATTGGATCTTCTTGTTCTTCGTTTTTATGGTTGCGTTGCGTTTTACCCATCATAAAGCATTCAAAATGCAGCACAGGCTCATTGAAATTATGTCTTTCAGTCTACATTTTTTTGTGAAACACAGAAATAAATCTTTGAAACCATAAAAAAGAATATGCTTTAACATGTTTAAGACTGTAGTTTCAAGGTAAAATGGGGCAGTAGCCTATGATACCAACAATTTTCACACTAATGATATTTACAAGGACATGTGGTCAATAAATAAAGGATTAATTTGTGCAGGACTTTGCACAACATCGAATAAATATCATAAAAAAACTTAACTCTGTCCATGATTTGTAATCAAATATGTTTGCCTGATCTGTGTGTACTTTTCTAGCTATGATTATTTTCTAGGGGTGTGACGAGACATGAGATTGGATTCACGAGAACGAGACGAGGCGAGATTTTTACAGTATTTTTAAGAAATCTTCAATGATGAAATATATATGAGTGGAAAATATGTTATTCAACTAAAAAAAAATCATAAATTTTTAGGTGAAAAAGGTTTAGTTGCTTTTTTGAATCAACTTGTAATGAATGTTGTTTTATTTCTATTTTATTGAATTCCGTGTAGTAAAGGACATGCAATCACTGCAAAATATGTTGCTGATATATGAATGGAAAATGGATTTTTATTCAACTGAAGAAAACTGAGAAAAACTAGGCTGGGCACAACCATTTCTCCTCTGGCCAAACTTCATGTGCCGATCTGCACTCTGGACGCCAGCTCAGGATATGGCCTGGTCCAGGATTATTGAGACCTTGGGATAAGGAAAAATAGATTAACTTAAGTGTAGATGCCTTTCAAATTATAATGTGTCTTGGGAGGTGTTCCTGTCCTCCGGTTGCCCTATTTAATGCAGCCAATTTTGTTATATGTTGTACTTGTGATGCAGAGCACTCAGGTCTGAGTCTGGTGAAGCATGGTTTCACAAAAGAGATAAAAGCAGTGTAAAATCAAAGTAAAGCTTTTCTCTTTTGTTTGTTTTTCAAAACACGATTGGTTGGGTTTTGGTCAAGGGTTTGGAAGGTGATCTGTACACTGTTAAAAAAAAAAAAAAAAAAAAAAAAAAAATATATATATATATATATATATATATATATATATATATATATATATATATATATATATATATATATATATATATATATATATATATATATATATATATATAAAGGCATAACAACAAATGTTTATTTATGTTAATAATAAGGACAATTTAGCTTACCCAATTTAACTGTACTGCGTATCTTTAGACTGTGGGGGAAACCGGAGCACCCGGAGGAAACCCACGCAAAGCAGGGAGAACATGCAACTTCCACACAGAAACGCCAACTGACCCAGCCGAGGCTCGAACCAGCACTCTTCTTGCTATGAGGTGACAGTACTACCTACTGCGCTACTGCGTCACCTAACTTATATCATTAATACTTAATATTTCGTTTTAGATATATATAAGCTTTAATTTAATATTTAGTCAGTTTGAGATATGTATGACTAGAAAATTTCTTGAAAATTTTATTTGATTTAACTAAACAATTTAAAGTGGTATCTTTTTTACAGTGTACACAAGCACAGGCTTCTTGTGAATATATATATAAGAACATGTATCTGAAACATAAAATAAAATGCAGCTTAACTAATTTATTGGAAATTTGCAAAAATGCAGACAGTGCCTCTAGTGGATTTTTCATCTAAAACCTGCAACAAAATGTAAACAGAGCAACGCAATTTAGGGTTTGCAACAATTTAGGCTGAGCAACGTATTTTCGAAGAACGTGGCCTGCCAAAATAATTGTTTTTGTTTGTTTAACATCTCATTACTTCTCAAATTTAAATGTAACATTGCTTTTGTAACTTTTAGATATTTTATGTACAGCTATGTAAATAAATGACACATCATTTTTATTAATTGATTTATTTTTAAATCAGGCGTTGTGATCAGTACTGCATTTATATTCATATCTACTGAGGTGTCTAGAATATTGATATTAGGATGCGATCAGTGCACATTTTGCTAGTGTGTCAACATCAATGTTTTGGTCTTCAGATCATTATTTCTAGTACAGGTGTTTGTTTTTGTGCTTGTCCATGCGACTGAGTCTGTGTCCGCATATGTGTGGTCTTTCTGGAAGTCATGCAGCCTCATCAGACATGCAGGTGTAGGTTTTTCCCATCCAATGCCTTTTTCACCGAAGATAAATCACTAGACAGGCACAAAACAACAAATTCATAGTTTCACTGAGATAAAATGTGCAAGAATATGTTAGTTTTAAACAATTTTCATCAAACTAATTTATATTAACTAATTAGATGAATGGGCAGTAATTTAGACTTTGAACATTAAAAACTTTGAAACTCTCTTTAGAGAGTGCTTATTAAAATAGCTTGCCAGTGAATGAATGAATGAATACATGAATGAATGACTGAATGAATGCAAAATACAAACTTTGATACTCTGTTCAGGCAGTGCTTATTAAATATCTTACCAATGAATGGATGAATACCTGTATGAATTAATGCAAAATACAAACTTTGAAACTCTGTGCAGGCAGTGCTTATTAAAATATCTTATGAATGAATGAATGAATGAATGAATGCAAACTTTGAAACTGTATAGGCAGTGGTTATTCAAACATCTTACCAATGAATTAATGAATGGATGGATGGTTGGATTGATGATTAAATGAATGAATTAATTAATTAATGCAAACTTTGAAACTGTGTAGGCAGTTCTTATTTAAATATTTTACCAATGAATGAATGAATGAATGAATGCAAAATACAAACTTTGAAACTCTGTGTATGCAGTGCTTATACTATCTTCCCAATGAATGAATGAATGAATGATCGAACAAACAAACAAACGAATGAAAAATACAAACTTTGAACTGCGTGGGAAGTGCTTATTAAAATATCTTATCAATGAATGAGTGCACGAAAGAACTAATGAATGAATGAACAAATAAATGAACGAACAAAAGAATGAATGAATGAATGAATGAATGAATGCAAAATACAAACTTTGAAACTGTGTATGCAGTGCTTATACTATTTTCCCAATGAATTAACAATCGAATTAATGAATGAATGAATGAATGAATGAATGAATGGATGAATGGATGAATGAATGAATCTATGTTTAGGCAGTGCTTTTTAAAATAGATTGCCAGTGAATGATTGAATGCAAAATACAAACCTCACATCGTCTTTCCCACAAGTTACCTATAAACAATACAGACTCGAATGTCATACCATTTATTTGCTTTAAATGCATTCAAATTCTTTAAGGGATAGTTTTTGTTTTATGTAGTCTGACTTCACATCTCCAATGAAAGGTAAATTACTAACCACTATGCAGAGAGTTGATGCTCTGCTGTCTGTGTCAGTCAGTCGCTCATGAAGCAGTGAAGTAAACATGCAACAGACAGCAGGCATCACAGTCACTCTCTGAATACCATCATTGCGTGACCTGCCAGACTGTAAAAGCTGCTTTAAAGAGACTCCTTCAGTCTGTCACTGTTCCTCTGACCTGCAAAATCCTTGTATGAAGAGCAAGCCCAGAGGCATTACAAGCATGTGGGGTAATCTATATATAGACCTGCATTAAGATGCAATATTTAAATCCCAGTATTTTATTTATATTTCCATTCCTAAATTAGATTTCATGCATGGTTTGACTGATAATAATGTCAAATACCTTTTTACAACATTAACAGTAGCTGATATAGGCTGTTTTGCAGACCATTTGGCATTTTGTACTTTAGTAGGGCTGCACAATATATCGTTTCAGCATCGATATCTCAATATGCGCTTCATCAATAGTCCCATCGCAAAGATATGCAATGTTGAGTCCGAATTATAGTTGACCAGGAGCCACAGAATTGTATTTAATCCATGTATTTATGTGAAATATATATGATTTATGCACACAAAAAAAAAAAAAAAAAAAAAAAAAAAATTTCCATTTTTTTCCATTTTGACTAGAAAAAAGACAAAACAAAGTAAGGAAACCTTTTTGCAATTATTTTCTGTAATTATTCAATTTCTGTACGCAAATACTGTCACTGTGCATGGAAGTCATTAATTTTCAATGGGAGCCAGTGGCGATAAGCAGCGAGGAGCTATGTAATAAGCTATGACGTGGTTCGGCGGCAAGCAATCAGAATATAGAAGTCTACCGCTTGGGAGGAGTCCAGAGAATACAGTCCTGTGAACTTTGGTTCCTACCACACTTGTTCCCAAGAGTTTGATCATAGAGAGTTTGATGGATATCCAATTATTTACAATGTTTTCTAAAAGGGGCATACAGTTGAAGTCAGAATTATTAGCCCCCCTTTTGTTGTTTTTTTTCCCCCAATTTCTGTTTAACGTAGAGATGATTTTTATTTAGGTTAATTAGGCAGTTTAGGGTAATTAGGCAAGTTATTGTATAACGATGGTTTGTTCTGTAGACTAAAAAAAATTATAGCTTAAAGGGGCTAATACTTTTGTCCTTAAAATGGTGTTTAAAAAAATAAAAACTGCTTTTAATGTAGCCAAAATAAAACAAATAAGACTTTCTCCAGAGGATAAAATATTATCAGACATTCTGTGAAAATTTCCTTGCTCTGTTAAACATCATTTAGGAAATATTTAAAAATAATAATAATTAAGTGGTTCTAATAATCCTGACTTCAACTGTACATTAAAAAGTTAGTGGTGAGTTACTGATGTGCAATAATGTTATTTATATTAAAAAAAAAAAAAAAAAACAGAAATCTCATGCTAACTATAACAACAGTACAAAACAATGTTGCTGCTTTAGATATAATGGACACATATTGGATAAATGGAGCAAAGCCACACCACATGCAGCAAAAAGATTTTCCATTGTTAAATGAATTAGATAAAAGTTGTGCAACATTTTCACACTAGAAAACCTGTTTTTATGATGGTATGTAACTGATTTGCTGATATGCTGCAACAGCTTCTTTAAATACAAGGTCAATGTTGTTAATTTTGAGCCTCTCATTGCCATAGCAGTGAAGGCAGACAGCGTTGTCTCCAGGCCGGACAAAGCGAACTTTGACGCTCTCACCGCCTTTAGTGTGAATGCACAGTTAAGCCTGGATCATACTTCTCCATCAACTGATTGGCATGACCCATGGCGCATGTAATGCGTGTGGGTGTGCATTTATACTTCCGCGTGCTGTTTCTGTTGTTCTGCAATAACACTTCCGAAACGCTAGTTGGCAGCGAGGTGTTAATGTTCCTCTGTGTCGAATTTCATCTGTGGTGTTTTGTTTGTTCTGGTCGTCTCCTTAATGTACAAGTGGCTCAAACTCGCTCATTTTGAGGCAGGAACCAGCGTACGTGCAACAACCATAAGGTAAACACATAACAAACTATCCACCCGGAGCTCCTTCACTGGACTCCACACTTGTAAACAATCACTCTATCGGGCTCGCGCGGCTCTCGGCCCTGCCCAGTCTCGTCAGCGCTACCAAGCCGACCAATCGCAAAGCTTGCGCTACACGTCAATGCAACTTGTAGTTACATTTTTTGAGAGATGCCCGATGCTGTCGGCGTAGGGCTATGCGTCACACATAGGCTGCAACTGTAGCATACGCGTGCACTTGACGCAGCCTTTAGACTCTCCAGAAAACCGTCAAAATAGTGGTATTCATATTGCAATAATTATGGCAGTAAAATCAAATATCTCAATATCAGCTTTTTCCAATATCATGCAGCCTTATTATATACTGATTATATTAATCAGTTGTTCTGACATCGTCCTTATAAGCTGTAAGCAGTTTTATTTGTTTTGTTTTTTTTTTTTTAAGTAGTAGGTGATTGTTCCTTTTCATTGCAGTGATATGGATACGTGACCAAATAAAACAAAAAAGTAAAATCTGAAAAGCTTTTTTCAACATTTCTTTTGATTTTCCAGTATATTGTTATTGAGAACTGCACAGGTCACAATAACCATTAAGTAAAAGAACAGATTTTAAAAACGTAATCAAAACATTTGCCCTTTCTACAGTAAATTGCTTGTCACTTCGTCTCATTCTCGAGACTGAGAGTGTGCACATTATTTTCAGCTATTTCATTCTTTGAGATATTTTGGTCTACGCACCTTTTGGATTGATTTGAAGACGCAGTGAGTCTTTGGTTGCTTCTTTGTAAAAGAAAATCTGACATTGTTACAGCCCTAGTTACAACAATTCTGTTTCAGATGCTGCTTGCAATGTTGTCCATTGACCTACATTGGTGACAATAGAATTGCACTTTAGGGAATCACACACTTAAATGTTTCGCTTCAGATTCTTGACCTCAACTTATCTGACTCAGTGATCTGAAAGTGAAGTCATGTCTTATTATCTGTTTCATTTTCAATGTGTTTGTCACACAGTTGACATCAACATTATTAGCCCTCCTGTGAAATATGTAATATTTTTAAAATGTTTGTTGTTTAACAAGGACTATTTTACAGTATTTTCTATTGTATATTTACTTCTCCTGAAGAAAGTTATTTCCTATTTTGCCTAAATAAAAGCAGATTTAATAAAAAAAAAAATAAAATTGAAAGTTGTTGTTTTTCATTCTATATTGTCAACAATATATTAATAATTATTCTAATAATTATTATTCTATATTATCCCCACTTATTTCATGAACATAATAACCTACTCTGTGGAAATATCTGTTAATTAACATTTTCCATGTTGTGTTTTCCATTTATTTTTGGCTGAATTATGGTGAATTGCCTTATGGGAGCTTGAGGTCTACTCTGTCGACTATTGATGTTGAAAACTTTACAGTTTACCAAAGTGAATTTATTGACATTTTGATAGTTTGAGACAAGATATCGTGTAAGAAAACACAACCAAGTTTGTACAATAACAGAAAATATACTGACAGCCTATTATCAGGTTTTATAGAGTAATATACAACATCAAACGATACAGTATATCACTTTAAACTATTAAAAATGTTCATAGAAGTCTTTTTTTTTCAAACTTTTCAAGGTTAAACGTTGCTGGAAGAAAGATCAAGGTCCCATAATGCAACTTCAAAGCATAAATAAATGATAAAAGAAAAAAACATGAATCACAAAATTCATTAAAAAACGATGTTGGTAGCTTAAAAATAAAACTAACAAATGTTACATTACGTTAAATTAGAAATTACAATTTGTCTTAAAGGCACTAACCCAACCCTTGCCCAAATTTTCTCTCTTTTCAGATGGGATTGTGGGCCAAATCAAAGGTTATAATGGGCAAACTCTGGCACGCAGGCCCTCGTTTGGGCATCTCTGCTTTAAACTATTAAAAATAATAATAAAAGTCACCTTTTTAACCTTTTTAAGGTTAATAGTTGATGGAAGAAAGTTCAAGTTCCCATAATGCAACTCAAAAGCATAAATACGTGGACATAAAAAGAAAAACATAAATCACAAACTACAGAAAAAAATATTTGTTACAGCGTAGTTAAGTCTTTAAATTTTAGTTATTTTTTTATTGTAAAAAATCAAAACACTATTACAAATAACAAAATAAGTCGTAAAAAAAAAAAAGTACATATATATATATATATATATATATATATATATATATATATATATATATATATATATATATATATTTTTTTTTTTTTTTTTTTTTTTTTTTTAAACAAATTATCAAGTTGTTTAGAATTAAACTGGTCTTTGGTACCCCTAAAAATGTCTACATCAGGGCATGGGTCTTTATTTACCTGTAACTCCTTATAATACAGACATAATTGTAAAATACTTAATCCAGTAATTCTGTAACATAGAGCACATCAAAAACAAATGACTTAATTACACTGAGGTGCATGACATCTGTCACATCAGTAATCATTATTGGGAAAATAAATAAGTATGTAAACAATGTGTATTTATATAGCTCATTTATCGTGTTTGGTCATACACCCAAAGTGCTTCACAATCATGGGTGGGACAAGTGCCATGGGATTTTTAATGACCACAGAGAGTCAGGACCCTGATTTAATGTCTTGACTGAAGGACGGTGCTCACTGACAGCATAGTGTCCTCTTCACTTTTCTAGGACATTAGGACTCACGTCGACCACAGGTTGAGCGCTCCCTGCTGGTCTCACTAACACCACCTCAAAATAAATTGCACTTTAAATATTTGAAATATTAGCATCTTGCAAAGTAACTAGAAAAATATTATGTACTGCCATCAAGGCAAGGACAAAATAAATCTGCTATTAGAAATTAGTTATGAAAACTGGTATATTTCAAAACAAATGTCTCCCATAAGCATCACTTTGGAAATATTTTTTAAATATTTCACATTTCACAGGAGGGCTGGTAATTTTGACTGTAACTGTTAAACTACCATAAGGGTTGTAATGCAACAATTCCCATGAACTACTTTTCTGATCCTTTGAATAATTGAAAAGAACTGAAATGTAATCCCTTCAAAACAATGTCTTCTGAGAGACGAAATGAAGACATGAGGGTGAGTAAATTATGACAGAGAAAGGGTGAAGTAACCCCTCAAGGGTCTCCCCGGCTGAATCGTGTTGTGAATTCATACACAGGCTACATCCAACAACAGACACACAAATCAGGCGTGATGTGAAACTTAAGCAATCACCATAAAATGGATCGCTGGTGATGCTCGGAATACATTAAGCTAATGTCAGGCATAACATAATGGATGGCTTGCACCACCAAGAATGTAATTTATACAAGTTTATTAACTTGGCTATTGTGAACATACTCTGGCTTTTAAGCCCACTCTCAGCAGACAAAATACCAGCAGTATGGCTCCATTAAAAGGGATCATAAATTCATCTGCATAGAGGACAACAAAATATCAGTCAAAACAATGGCTGAACGAGAGACTGTTTTCAAATCCAAACAGACTGCAGGTCACTCATAATTCATGTACTGTTTATTAAAAATTACTGTCATCTTTTTATTGGCCTGCACTTGTTTCAAATCAAATATTTGAATTTCTGTCTTCTGCTTAACACAAAAGAAGATATCTTGAAGAATGTTCTATGATGTTGACTGTCA
>NC_141026.1:49120000-49215000 GCF_052040795.2 Danio rerio | reverse complement strand
ATATATATACACACACACACACACACACACACACATTTTGTAGCCAGGATATTTTGACTCACTGCATTACAGTAAAACTAAAAAAAAAAAAAAAAAAAGTGGCACAGAAAATCTAGAGAGGAGGACTATGTAATGCTAAAAAATTCAATCCAGACTAGCTGTTATCGAAGAGACTGTCTCTATCTCGTTTCTCTCTCATCGGGGTTCTGGTAAACCAGTCAGTGAAAGTGTAGTAGGTGTTGACCAGTTCGTTGTTGCTTTCCACACACATCTTATTTCTGAATGGACTGTGCTCATCCCCGCGGTCTTGAGTGCACCACCCGTGGCTGTGTGAGAGAGAACTTGGTAGGGGATGTAGTCTGGGATGATGGAGCATGTTATAATCTGTCAGAGGTGAGCTCAGAAGCAGCAGGGGTTTCCAGAATTGTGTACTTCAATGGCTGAACGGGATTTATGCTTCTGTCTCCTCCTCCAGATTCCCCAGGTGAGTTATGCCTCCACGGCTCCTGAGCTGAGCGACAACACCCGTTATGACTACTTCTCCCGAGTGGTACCACCGGACACCTACCAGGCACAGGCGATGGTGGATATTGTCAGGGACATGCGCTGGAATTATGTCTCCACTGTGGCATCGGAGGGCAATTACGGAGAGAGTGGAGTGGACGCCTTCATCCAGAAATCTCGGGAAGAGGGTAAGAGAGTGATTGACTTTAATTTGGATATATTTCGGATTTTTGTCATGTTGTTCAATTTAATTTCTTTTTTTAAGCAATTAAATTTTTATAGAATTACACAAAAAAACAAAACAAAAAAAAAAAACAACATCCCATACATGAATTTTCCCTTTGCGGCTTCGCTAACAGCTGACTAGACACATAGCTAACAGTCTGCATACCTCAAGATTGGAGTCCTCAAGCATCATACAAATGCTCAGTATATGTACATACTGTATAAGGTATAGAGCACATATTGTTAGAAAAGTAATGAGATATGCATTTAGAGCAAGGCATTCAATTTATAAAAGCAGAAAGGTGCTGTAAATATACCAATATTACAATATATAATAAAACTACTACTACTATTACTACTACTACTACTACTACTACTACTACTACTACTAATAATAATAATAATAATAATAATAATAATAATAATAATAATAATAATAATACTGTTTTTGGTTCATTGTAACTTATTAAACTAAGTTAATCATGTTATAACTTAATTTTCTAAGTTACACAAGCTGTTTAAGTCAGTTTAACATAATCTAATATTCAATGGACTCATAGGGCCCAATCATACCCCTGGCGCAATGCAGCGCAAGGCGCAAGAGCTAAAGCTTTTAATAAAAGTATAACCATCTATGTTTACAAATACAAGCACAGCTGTTTAGTCATTTCTGGTTAATGATGTCAGAATTTACCGGTATTTTGAAATGGATGTGTGAACGGCCTTTTCCGGAAAAAAATCCAGAAACATCCTCGCTAGTGTAAACAGCACTTTTTTTTTTTAAATTTACCAGTCATTTCAGTAATTTTCTGCATATTTACCTGTATCACTGTATGAAAGAGGCTATAGACTAATTCATTGTTCCTAAAGCATGTAAAGTATAATAATTTTGATAATTGTGTAATCTTATTTAGTGTAAAAAAATAGGTCTTACAAAATATAATTGTTTAATGATATAGTGTAAAATGAAAAGCAATCGTTTATTTTATTTATTTTTATTTTTAACTGCATTTTAAAATGCAAAAAACATAATATTGATTAAATACAAGGCCATATAATACTAAATTTTTAAGCATTTTAACCTGTGTGTTTTTATAGCTATTACATTAGTACAGTACACTTTAACCATATTATAAGCAGACAATAGAAGCTGTTGCAGGAAACTATTTGCTTACATCCTAATTAAGTGGTTCAGAAAGCACTCTAAGGTTTCTGGAATTGCATTTTAATATGAAGATAAGCAATAAATCATTTCATTTAACTGTAAATAAAACACGGTTAAGTGTATGAATGTGTTATATTCAGTTCACAGTAAATCATATTTTTTGGAAACTTTGTTATTCCTGTAATAAGCACTTTTTAAAAATCTGCTAACGTCTACGTTGTTTTTACAAGTGTTTTCCTCTAGCGAATGCAAATCGTTGTTTTCGTTTTATGCAATTAATTCAGCTTAAATTTAATGTACAGTCCCCATCTGACTTCCCTTACTGATCTGCAATGGACTTTTCTTCCTGGCATCTATTTATGTGTCTATATTGCATATTATTATCCATCTCTTTCTCTCTCTATTGTTCTCTCTCTTCATTTCTTCTTTTTTTCACATATCGGTTTAAAGTTTAAAACCATTGTACTTTCTTGAAAGCGTTGATATTTGTATCTAGAGTTGCAGATCTACAGTAGTTGTTTTGTGAAATGAATCTCATACTCAAGCTTATCAGAAGCAGCAATATTTTCCAAAGGTTTTCCATTCCCAGCTGTATTTCCTTCCTGAGAAATGAAACTTCAAGTGCACTCCAGGGGGAAAGCAGTCTTGTGATTTGTGCGAGGAATACTGAGTTCAACTATTGATTTTCTTCTAAATTTCTTTCCCAAGTTTCCAAGTCTGTTACTGTCAATAGTGCTTCAGGTTAAGCTTAGCTGACAGGCTGGAACCAACATGTTGCCCCCTGGGTGGAGGGTACCAGGTTTTTGCAACTGCTAAATTTACACACAGCTGTTGTCTTGCACACAGATCAGGTAAACATTTTAAGGTAATCGGTCAAAATTGCTGCAGATTTAGATGCTACATTTAAGTGCCTCTTTAGGCTTTTTTTTATGTAGCTGAATGTAAAAGTTCTGCAAAAGTTTCAAACATCAAATTGCACTAGAAAATGGAGTTATTATCTTTTGAGTTGTGTTGTTGCCAGGTCTAGACGACTGACAAACATTTGTTGCCCTAATTTTGCACCACATCTTCTAAAGAGAGACTCAGACCCTCGCTTATTATGGATTTACCAGACAGAGTCAACAAACTAAATAAAAACCCTCTTGAAAAGCTGATAAGCTGCTGCTACCACTGAATTGCTGTTCAAATTGTTATTTTAAAGCTGAATCTGATGTTTTTGTTTATACTTTTTAGGTTATAAGTACTGCAGAAGCTTCTAGAGTCAGTTTTGTAAATTAAAGGTGTAGTATGTATGTTTGACACCCAGTGGTTGAACTAAGTATTGCACCCCTGGTTCAAAACACATGCAAGAGCAGGTTGCCAGATTGACGACACCAACAAAGGCTGATTCAAATTGTGTTTTAAATAAAAGAAACGGCATGCGATAGAGGGAAAATTATCCATATTCAAAGGAGTTTTTGTCCTAACCAAAAGCTGAAATTAATTTTTTAGAAACGGCTTCTATTTCTTGCAGCTGAACAACAGAAAACTGACAATGATCACCTTGTGTGCTTTATTCGGTGTTACATGCTAATAATGTGACTTAGCAGCAGCAGATAGTTCACCTCAGATCTTGAATATAAAATAAAATAAACCCTTTGAAACTGAACTTAGCACTAAGAGTAAGCCAGCACATATCAGTGATTCAGCATCTACATTTAATAATATTAAAGTGGTTTAATATGTAATAATTAGATTATAAACCTTAAAATTTCGTTGGAGTGCAGTGAGTACACTATTATGTGCTTCTAAATGGCTGTATTTAATTTTCTGTCATGTTTCGTCTGGTGCAAACAGTCAAATTGCTTATCACTGGATATCTTGTCATATAGCGTGTGGTTAGTTGACTAATTAATAACCTTATGAGGATCTTTCAATCTGTGTCTCATTTCAGAGACTGCTACTGTCCACTGAATGCCGCATTTTGGTTGCAGACTCACATTTTGAGAGCCTTTCTAAATGAATAATTGAAACAAGCATTTTTTCCACTTAGGCAAGCAAGGGTGCTAAAATATAATTGACTAAACCGGCAGTGAGCAGGTTAAATGACCAAGTGTTCCAGCTTTTTTTTTAAAGCAGAATATCTGACTTCAGCATTGCTTTTCACATAAACAAGAATGTTCACATATTATAGTGTTTTTATGCTTTAGAAAAGTCAAAAACTTACATGCAACACCTTTAAATGTAAATTAAAGTAAGAAAATTAAAGTGTTTTTTGACATGAATACTGACTTCGACAAAACTAAATGAACAACCAAATAATTTTGTATATTACACTTTTTTTTTACTGATCCATTTTGATGCAATATTTGAACGATCCACAATCTGAATTATTGTTATATCTTTTTATTCTGTTTTCTTCACCTATGTTAAGCTGCTTATCTACATTGTTGATGGCACATCTACATTGTAAAAAGTGCTATAAAAATAAATATGAATTGAATTGAAAGTATCACAAAAGCTGATACTGATCCGCATTGTATAATTTCTATACCTCTGTTTTTAAAACTGAAAAATATTTGTGTTAATCACTACTTAAAAAAAAAAAACAGACTACTTGAATATAAAGCAAAATAGCAAATGAATAAAATCTACATTGTAAAAATGCTGGGTTACACAATTGATTTGTGTTGGGACAACATTAAAGAATTAAGTAAAAAAAATAATAATTAAATTTTTATTTGACAGATTTTAGACAAGCTGTACAAAAATAAAAGTATCCCATACATGAAATAAAAATTGTTGAGGGTAAAAACACAATAAAGCCCTGGCCTTGTTTTCATTGTGGTCCTCGCTGTTAAGAAAAACAAAGTGTTGCTTCAAAATACAGTTGATGCATAAAATGAACAGTACCTCCACATTTTAAAACAGAAACACAATTATTCACAAATACATTTATTTCTTAAATAATTAATTTGTTTTCGGCTTAGTCCCTCTAATAATCAAGGGTAGCCACAGCGGAACGAACTGCCAACTTACCCAGCATATATTTTACACAGTGAATACCCTTCTAGCTGTAACCCTATTCAGAATACAACAAAATATAAAAACAAACATCATCATCCACAATGCAAGCTAATTATCCTCATCAAACAACCATCTTTTGATGGCTTTTTGAACCTTTGTTTAAAAAATCTTTTTAAAACCTTTTCTTAGGTTTATATATTTATATTATTATATTTATTATTAACTTAGGTTTATATTTATACATATCTTTTCCCACTAGACTTTTAAATTTAAATAAACCGATATTAAAATCCCAACCCCTAGTACTGTATGAATGCTGTTGCCTCACCATTTGAAAACAGTTCCCCAAATAACTAGGAATCACATTATTCAACAAATTTAAGTGGATTGAACATAAAACAATTAAGTTGTCACAAAAAAACTCAGCAAGTGTGTTGTTTCAGCTCATTTTAATCAAGTAGTTTGATTAAATAGCAAGTCATAGTTGAGTATATATAAAAAATAGAACTGAACGTGACATGCAATGTTAATTATTGATGCACATTTCTAGATGAACTTACAATTGGTATTTATCAAAATATTATTATTATTATTATTATTATTATTATTATTATTATTATTATTATTATTGTTATTATTATTGTTATTATTATTATTATAGATGTCAGTGTTTATGGACAATTTAAAATGCCAGTCTAAATCTGAAAATGGGATCGGTACATCTGTATTTATCTTTTACTTACTAAATAGCATAAGGGGGGCACTTTAAGCTTTTAATTTGGAATTTGACAGTCATCACATTACACGGTTATTTGGAAATGAAAAAGTTTTCATAACCCTCAAGCATTGGTGGATGCAAACAGATGGAAGCTAAAATTGCGCTAGTCAAATTCTATAAAAAGGCTTTGTGAGAATCCACAAAAGTGCCTTGAGGAAGTTCTGGGGGAGACGGAGTCATACTCCTTTCTTTTCTCTAGGGTAAAACTGTCCTGCTCATGTGTACATGGTTTTTCCTACACAGTGAGGTGATTAACATCTGTTTGTCCCCCACACTTTACCCAGAGATCTGGCCTGAATGGAGAAATCACATGTCGTTTTTAACATCTCTATGTTGATTTGCTTGGTGTAAACGCGAACAGTTGAGATAGATCTGCAGTGGTGTGTTTGTGAACTCACAACTTAGAGTTATGGAAGTAAACTGTCACTTGATGACGTATGATCGTCACCCTTGCTGGCTTCTAAATCACACAAGCATATATTTCCATCTCGGTTGTGGAAAACTGCTATTTTTATGTTTTGCAGGTTTTATGTTCTGATATATACCGCACTAAATGTATTGTACACCTGAAAAAAATATTTAATATAAAATAATAAAATATAATAATAATAATAATAATAAAATTATATATATATGTATATGTATGTATGTATATATATATATATATATATATATATATATATATATATATATATATATATATATATATATATATATATATATGTATATATATATATATATATATATATATATATATATATATATATATATATATATATATATATATGTATATGTATATATATATATATATATATATATGTATGTATGTATGTATATATATATATATATATATATATATATATATATATATATATATATATATATATATAACATTTTATTATTATTATTATTATTATTATATTTTATTATATTATATTAAATATTTTTTTCAGGTGTACAATACATTTAGTATGTATTTAGTATGTATGTATTATGTTTTTGTCGCTGCTGAACACAATCCAATGTTTGTTTGTTTGTTTGTTTTTTCATACTAACATCATTGACATCCATAGTAGGAAAAATACTATGCAAGTCAATGGATCCTTTTTTCTAGCATTTTTCATAATATCTGTTAGTGCATTCACACCAGACGAGAATGAAGCGCCAACAGTGAGTGATTTACACATTAAGCCAAGACGCGAATAGATGTCCTCCGGCACTATTTGTCTGAATGACAATTCAATTCACCTATACCGCATGTCTTTGGACTGTGGGGGAAACCAAAACAAATGAAATGAAATGCCAACTGGCCCAGCTGGTACTCAAACCAGTGACCTTCGTGCTGTGAGTGCTAACCACTGAGCCACTGTGTTGCCCTGGTCTCAAACAAAGCTCAATAATTGTGATGTTTAAATAATTTTAAGTAAACAGATTGAATAAACAACATCATTTTTCTAAGTCATTGCTAACTGCTTTTTAAAGGTGCGCATAGCAAATTTTGCTATGCAATAAAATTTGAATGCACCAAACGCCTCCCATAACCCAACAGGACACCATTCCTTTTATGATATCTCTACTATCAATACTAGACAAGTAAATTTCTGCTGATTGGCACCCAGTGTGGTTTTTTTTTTTTGAGAGAGGGAGACTGTTCAAAAGTTGTTGTTTTTTTTAAATCATCATGAAATTAAAAATATTTTTATATATGTAACTACTTTATATGTATAGTAGTATTTGTTATGAACAATTTATCTGTGCACCTCATTATTTTGTAAAAAAAAAGAAATATTATGCATAATCTTTTAATCAAAAACCATAACCTTTTCTTCCTGCTTGGGGGCGAGGCTATCAATAGCCCTTTTCACACAGACAGACCTTTTCAGAAAATTACTGTCAATTTCTCTGAAAGGGATCATGTGTTAATAGGCTCTTTTTTTAAATACTGGTAAATTCATATCAGAAATTTTCCAGAAAGAGAAGTTGTAACATTTGCTGCTCTGTGTGAATGCAGAAGAAAAATTGACGGAAAGAACACATTTACATAACGCGCTGACTTGAGACGTCTACTCCAGCCAATCAGAACATTCAGATGCATTCACATCAATTCTGTTTATGAAAATAAAATCCTTTGAATATTTGTCCAGACACATTTAGCTGCTAGATGTTAGTCGAATAACGTTTCTATGTTCTATTATTAATGCCAACTGAGTAAAAATGTATCGATGAAATGCTTATGACATGCTTCAGTTGCTTGACGCACGTACACGTAAAAGCAGCTGGTGATCACCAACACACACACATATTATGTACATCTCAACATGCGAAAGTGTTCCTCCATATGTTTTCAACGAAGTGGTTCACAATACTTATTTATCCACAGAATTTGTAATGTAGTCAAAATGTGTAAACATTTAGCTGTGGTTCACGCTTCTGCGCTTGGATGTCTCTGGGACAAAGTAGCTGCATGAATGCTAAAGCTTTCAGTAAAAGTGAAACCATCAACAAAAACCCTTCTATGTTTACAAATACAAGTAACAGGATTTGGGAATGGTCTTTTCCAGAATAATTCCGGAATTTCTTTGTCAGTGTGAACAGCACTTTTTTTTTTTTTTTACTGATAAAGTCGTTCTGGTAATTTTCTGGATATTTGTCTGGTATTGCTGTGTGAAAGGGGCTAATGTGTGTGTCATGTCTGTTCTGCTTTAATCCATTCATCAGTCTAACTCCATTTTGTTAGCAACACCCATTTTCTAACTTCCTTTTTTTCACTTCAGAAACCATTTCAAGTAGACATACATCACGATTGCAGGCACGATTTACAGTTTAACTTTCATTTCTTGCTGTTTCATTCTATTTCCTCTATTAAAACACACATGCAGGCAGTGCAAAATTAATAGCTCCAGATAATACAATAAAGGTTATTTTTAAGTGATTGCTATGCTGTATCAATGCATTGTCAGGAACCACAGTGATTCATTTTGTTTTGCCTGTTATATATTTTTGGACTCTTAATGTGCCGGTAGCGATTGCAATGCATTACATGAATCACCAAAGAGCAGCTAATATTTCCTTAAATGTTCTATTAAAGGGTGACACTGTGGCTTGATGGGTGAGCCACATATATGCGTGGTTTGAATCCTGTTTTTTTTTTTTCCTTTTTTAAATAGATGATAGATTTCAATACTATTTTTGTATTTTATAATGGCCTTGGGGCGAATAAATGGTTTTTGGGGTAAACAACCCTTTTAATAAAAGTGTCATCAAATAAAGCAACACATGTTTTGCATGACAGATGAACATCATCCAGAACATCTTTATATTTAAAGCCACACTGGTTCTCCACAATTGTGAGTGAGTTTTATTCAAATGTATCCAATTAAATTCACCAATAAGAAAGACAATCAATTTAGAAAGGCAGAAACATTTAAAATCCATGAAATGAAAAAAAGGGGGGACTGGATTTATAGAATGTTGAATTAACAAGAAACTCCTCTGTTTATATTCATCAATAGAGAAGCCATGGAAAGTATTCTGTATTTTTTCGTGGATTTTTTTCAAAGGTCATATTTACTCATACAGATAAGGATGTGATTTATAATTCATACCATGACTTTCCCGAAGCTCACTTAAAGCTGATGTAATTTGTATTTGTTAAAATAGATTCCCCTGTCTCAGCTTAATGTGCAGAGACAGCCGTAAGATGTAAACACTGAGCCTCTGTGGAGTGAATAACAACCGAAACAGCAAGAGTATCTCGACTGAAGGTTAACTGGTTGTTTGTCTTAACCAAGCAGTGTGGCTATTTAGCTTTAGCTGCTTTATTGTTGCTGGTAGTCAAGCAAGAGAAAAGTATTTTGTCTATATGTAATTGTTCACACAACACATAATATGTTGTAATACACTAATATATTATCTTCTATGAATGGGAGAAAGAACATGGGCCTTTTCTTTATTCTTTGTTTATACAGTATAAAGTGTGTAGTCCTAGGATCGGACAAAATATAGCTATTAGTCAAAGCATAAAGTAGCCTATTCATAAAGTCTGTTTATTTGACCTGGTACTTTTAGTATATATAATAGATGGATCATATAATAGATACATTCGTATATAAATTATAAAACGGTGCTCGCTTTTGCAGTATAAGATTGAAAGATCAGAAAAAGGCAATACCATTCTACAGATTCTCCCTCATCAGAGAAATGGCTGAAAAGTGGTCGGAATTGGACAGAAGTAGCTACACATATGAAATCTCTTCTATGTTCTCTCTGTCTGCCTGCACTGCTGATTTAATGTAGAGACTGGGCGATTTAACATGTCGTAACTTATACAAAGAGCAAAAACTATTTTTAACTTATCTATAATTTAGCAAATGACCATAAAATAAGTGGGATAAATCAACATATTCTCGCCTCACAGCAAGAAGGTCGCTGGTTCAAGCCTCGGCTGGGTCAGTTGGCATTTCTTATGTGCATGATCTCCACCTGTTGGTGTGGGTTTCCTCCAGGTGCTCCGGTTTCCCCCACAAGTCCAAAGACATGCGCTATAGGTGAATTGGGTAAGCTTAATTGTCCATAGTGTATGTTTCTGGATGAGAATGTGTGGGTGTTTCCTAATGATGGGTTGCAGCTGGAAGGGCATCCACTGTCTAAAACATATGCTGGATAAGTTGGCGGTTCATTCCGCTATGGCGAACGCTGGTGAGGAAATGGACTAAGCCTGTTTTGTTTTGTTTTGTTTTGTTTTGTTTTTTTTTTTTTTTTTTTTTTTTTTTTTTTTTGTTTTGTTTTGTTTTGTTTTGTTTTGTGTTTCTCTAAATTAGATGAAAGACAGATAAAATAATTAAAATAATGTAATAAATTAACCACAGTTAAAATAGTGTTCTGTCTGCCTGTCAGTATTGTTTCACTTGGTCCCCTCAAGGATGTTGTCATTCACGTTTGTCATGTATACTAATAATTGTCAGAGTCAACGGAAATTGTCATAATATGCTGATGATTCACTGAGTCTCCTCCATGAGCAGGTTTTGGGTTATGGTCCTGTTGTGGTAGAATTTACTTCCTGGTGTGATAGAATTGTTTTTCCCCAGTTGAATGTAAATAAAACAAAGATAGACATTGTGATAGATTACATAAGGGTTTCTCCTACCCTCAGAATGACAACTATTAAAGGTTTGGACATTGAAATTGTTGACACACATAAATATCCAGGGGTTGTTATTGACAATATGTTGACATGCCAATCTAACACCCAGGCTGTCTATAAAAAGTACAACAAAGACTTTTTAGGGCTTGTACCTCTATGATGAATCTGTTTTATCTTTCTGCATTGCAGCTTGGTTCTGTAATCTGAGTCTGTCAAATAAGAAGAGGTTAAGTATCCTTGTAAAGGTGGCAGGGAAGATTATCGGTTTTAACCAAACTGAGCCAATGGTAATTTACTAAAATTATGTTTTGAAAAGTGACCATGTTATCTAATGCACCCCGGGTCACCCGTTATATTCTGTGTTTCAGTTGTTGCCATCAGGATGTCATTTTAGAGCCCCTATATAAAGTACAAACAGAATTAGGAATTATTTTATTATGGTGGCCATTGTGTTATTAAAGGTCCCTTGAAGTGCTTTAAAATGTGTAGTTTTTATTCGATGTTTGATGTAATCTCAACTGAAAAATGTAGAGAGGGTGGGACATAGAGTAGCTCTACTCTGCCAGTGAGAGTGGTTGAGCTCAAGTGCATCAAATGAAAAGCATCTTAAAGGTGGCAGGACATGTCAGATGCTAGAGAGTATTTGATTGGTCAAGATTTGATGAGAAAATGTAATATCAGGTGATGTGAAAAAAATTGATCGATTTAGGTGGAAGTGATTAACTATTTAATTATATTATATTTTATTTTATTTTATTTGTTTGATTTGTTTTGTTTGTGTTTTATTTAATTGTATTATTTTATTTTTATTTAATTTTATTTAATAAAATATATAAAATTTTATATAAAATTGTTTTTTTTTTATGGTTGGTTTTGTTTGTCTGTTTTATTTTATTTTATTATTTTAGTTGAATTTATATAAAAATGTTTCATTTAATTAGTTTTGTTTGTCTGTTTTATTTGATTTTATTATTTTTTTAATTAAATTAATTTTTTAATGTTTTTTTTTATTTTATTAATTGTTATTTTTATTTGTTTGGTTTGTTGTTTTGTCCATTTTGTTTTATTTTATTATTTTATATTAATATTTCTTTAAATATTATATTTTCTTAGTAATAATTTATTTTTATTTTATTCAATTAAATAAATTAAAATTACATTAAAAATAAATGAAATAAACAAGCTTCACATGTTTCTGTTTTTTTTTTTTCTAAATGTAAATTTTCTTTAAAAAATATCTTAAAACATCTTAAAAAATATATATTTTAATTTTCATTGGACCTTTAAATGAGTCCACCGTGGAGAAAATCTATCTGAAATTTGTTTTAAAATATGCTTTACAGTAAAAACTTGGTAATTTGTACATGAAACTTGGCCTGTGTTATGGCATCTTGCTGTAATTTTAGTTTTCTTAAACGGGTATAAAAATAAAGAAAATAAGAGTCTAGGTCCGAAAATAATAACTATTAGTTTTTTATTATTATTATTATTTTTTTCTTTAAATGGACATTTAAATAATGAACATTTATAAATATTGTGACTATAGTCATAGATATGGATATACAAAAAAAAATCTATAATCAGTTTTTACATTTTAATAAAAAAGAATAGTGTTTACAAGGTAAATATGCCAGTAAAGGTCTTCAAAATCCGCTAGAAAATACTAAAAAGACTCATTTCTGGAGCCACAAGATAGAAAGAAGGGTTAGTAATGGTTATGTGCATTTATTGAAGCTTTTTATTCACTGACATATAAAAGGAGGTATTATGTAAGTGTGGTTAAGCAGAGCTCTCCGGCAGCTGTATTTAGAGGATGCTGGACGGCTGGCGTGAGACTCCAGGGCCGTGATATGAATAACCATGAGCGTCACTGCCACCTCCTTAAAGCTTCATGGGAGTGTTTGCACATCTGTCCGGGGCGCAGAGAAAGAGTAAGAGCCAAAATGAAAGAAAGGGGACGACGGGGATTGAGAAAGAAAGGCAGAAACAAACAAACAAAGATAATTAATAGCTTAAGTCTTGGCTGCGCGGGTCGATAGAATGTCTCCCATGGTGCTTTGCTCACATACATCTTCATTCTGTCTCTGGACTGCAGATGAGCAGGATCTCTAAATTAATAATTCTGATACGTTTTTTTTACAATCACTTAGGAAGTTGGCTTTTTAAAGACTAACAAAATAATTGTAAATTATATTAATTGCTTTTGTTAAATATTTTTCATTATGATTTATTAAATGTAAAACATTTTTATGAACGTATTGCATGCAAATTTAGAATGTCAAATACATCTGTGAATATGAATATAACTCAAAAGGTCTGAAGGTTTTGTTTAGTTTAATCTGTTTTATTTAATTTTATTAAATTTCTTTTTGTTTCTTTGATTTGTTTTTTAGTCCGTTTTATTTTATTGTATTTATTTAATTAAATTGTTTAAATAAAATTGTATATTTTTAATGTAATTTTATTTAATTTTATTTGTTTTGTTTTGCTTGTCTGTCCTATTTTACTTTATTATTTTTAGTTAAATTATTTTTTTATTATTTTATTTATTTAATTTAATTCAATTGTATTTAATTTTATTTTTTTATTTGTTTGATTTGTTTTGTTTTTGTTTGTCTGTTTTATTTTATTAGTTTTTATATAATTTAACTTATTTGTTTTAAATATTGTTTATAGTATTTATTTTGTTTTATTTTATTTTTTAATTTATTTTACTTCAATTTTTTAAATACAATTGTATTAATTTCAATTTAATTTATTTTATTTTTTGTTTGTCTGTTTTATTTTTATTATTAATTTAAACTCATTTTAATTTAACGTACGTTTTGTAAAAGATTGTATTATTTTAAGTTTAATCTCATTTAATTTAATTAGTTTAAATTAGTTTTATTATTTTTTATAAATTTAATAAAGCATTTAAAAATAAAATTGTTTTATTTTTAGTTTAATTTAATTTTATAATATGTTATTTCTTTGATTTGTTTTGTATTTTGCTAGTCTGTTTTATTTAGTTTCATTACTTTTAGTTTAATTTAATTTAATAAATTTTTATTGCATTGTTTTTAGTTTTATTTTATTTGTTTGATTTGCTCTGTTTGTTTTATTTGATTTTATTATTTTTTACTTAATGTAATAGATTTTTTTAAAGATTGTTTTATTTTTAGTTTAATTTAATTTAATTTGTTTTATTTATTTATTTATTTTTGGTTAGTCTGTTTTATTCATTTATTCATTTTATTTTCGACTTAGTCCCGTTATTAATCTGGAGTCGCCACAGCGGAATGAACCGCCAACTTATACAGCATATGTTTTACATAGAGGATGCCCTTCCAGCTGCAACCCATCACTGGGAAACATCCATACACACTCATTCACACACATACAATATGGATAATTTAGCCTAGCCAATTCACCTGTACCACGTCTTGTGGGGGAAACTGGAGCATCCGGAGGAAACCCACACAAACACTGGGAGAACATGTAAACTCCACATAGAAATGCCAACTGACCCAGTCAAGACTCGAACCAGAGACCTTCTTGCTGGCTGTAATGTGATCGTGCTACCCAGTGCACCACTGTGATGCTGTGTTTTTTTTTTTCTATATTTTTAATTTTATTTTATTGACAGGTCATTTCCATCCACTTATCCGGTGCCGGATTTTATTTTATTTTATTTTATTTTATTTTATTTTATTTTATTTTATTTTATTTTATTTTATTTTATTTTATTTTATTTTATTTTATTTTATGGGTGAAGCAGTGGCGCAGTAGGAAGCGCTGTTGCCTCACAGCAAGAAGGTCGCTGGGTCACTGGTTCGAACCTCGGCTCAGTTGGTGTTTCTATGTGGAGTTTATATGTTCTCCCTGCGTTCGCGTGGGTTTCCCTGGGTGCTCTGGTTTCCCCCACAGTCCAAAGACATGCGGTACAGGTGAATTGGGTAGGCTAAATTGTCTGTAGTGTATGAGTGTGTGTGTGAATGTGTGTGTGGATGTTTCCCAGAGGTGGGTTGCAGCTGGAAGGGCATCCGCTGCGTAAAAACTTGCTGGATAAGTTGGTCGTTCAATCCACTGTTAATAAAGGGACTAGCTGAAAATAAAATAAATGAAAAATTTAATTAAAAATAAAATATTAATTTTCTTGTCGCCTTAGTCCTTTTATTAATCTGGGGTCGCCACAGCGGAATGAACCGCCAACTTATCCAGCATATGTTTTACACAGCGGATGCCCTTCCAACTGCAACCCATGTTTGAAATTTATTTTATTTTATTTTATCATTTTATTTAATTTAATTTTAGTTTAGTTTAGTTTAGTTTAGTTTTTATTTTATTTTATTTTATTTTATTTTATTTTATTTTATTTTATTTTATTTTATTTTATTTTATTTTATTTTATTTTATTTTATTCCTCTGTCATTCACTACATTCATGATTGAATAAATTCCATAATCCTGCTGTAAATTTACAAAAAGCTTCATTTTAATATCGATCTAAAAATACTATAAAATTGCTCTTCTTTTTACATCACAATGCATTTCTAATTCAATTCCTTAACACAGTTTAAGCCCCACAGTAGATGTTTATGAATTAAAGCACTGTATATTTGTGTAGCATCGCCTGCTTGCAGTTTTCCCTTAATAATTGATAGCAGCAAATGAATAAATAATACAGATGAGACAGAGCGGTGGCGAACCACAGAGAGCAAAGGCACCAGGCAGGGCATCTCTCAGTCTCTACTTTTGCATGATAGGCTGATAAATAATGCTTACTTAATGTAACATAATGTAATGTGTGATGTGATTCTCACAGATATTCGTAGCTGGCTGGAGTGAGTCACAGACAGATTCATAAAGAGCACTGACTTGTGTTGATCTGAAATGAAGAGGCAAATTGTTTTTTTCCTGCTTTTTAGATTTTCTTTTAGTTCACTGTGAATTAATGTTCCGTTTGATGTTTTCACGGTTGCTGGACTGAAGGCATATTGAACAGCCATTTGCCTCACACTATCAACAAGCAGCCATTACTGAGGTCCCACACTAACGGTCTGTGCATTGACCACTTGTCTGCTTAGATGATGTATTTGGTGGGTGTGGAGACAGTGAGGGTGCCTTTAGATTATCTGCTGTTGTAGAGATGCAAGACACGTTTTCAACAGAGCTTTTCTTACACGTCTTGTACTTTTAATACTTATTTCCAACTTGATTTTTATTCATTCATTCATATTCCTTTGGCTTAGTCCTTTATTTATCAGGGGTCGTCACAGCGGAATGAACCGCCAACTATTCTGGCATATGTTTTACACAGCGGATGCCCTTTTCAGTCACACCCAGTACTGAGAAGCACCCATACACTCTTGCATTCACACACACTAAGGCCAATTTAGTTCATCCACTTCACCTATAAAGCTTGTCTTTGGACTGTAAGGGGAAACCAGAGCACCTGGTGGAAACCCACATCAACATGGGGAGAACATGCAAACTCCACAGAGAAATGCCAACTGACCCAGCCGGAACTTTAACCAGCAACAATGCTAACCACTGTGCCACCGTGCCAGCCCAACTTCATTTTATTTTATCTTATTACTCTGAAATTTGCAAAAATTCATAATTTTTAATCAGTTAAATTCCAAAATTGAAAAAAAGTTAAAATTTGTATTTAGAATTCTCAACTTTATTGGAAATTTCAACTTCATTGGAAATACGTGTCTTAGCCTACATTTTTGAAAAATGTAAAATACATTACTCTGGGTCTGTTTTGTTACACGTTTCAGATCACAAATCCACTAGAGGGCGCTTTTCGTGAATCTGAAATTTACTTAAGGTACATTTTCTTATGTGTTTCAGATATACATCCTTCTTGCACATATCCTTGAGAAAGCTTGGCTTGCCAGTTCACCCATTGACCAAAACCCTTCCCTAAACCCAACCAATAGTATTAGTAATGCAAACGTAATAGAAAAGTACACTGCGAGCCCTTAGTTTGAATTGATTTGACGTTGCTTGTGTGTAACTGTGCTTTACTGGACTCAAACCCTTGCACTTTAGAGTATTTACTATTGGGTTAAATAAATTAACTACATGAATTAAGGTTATAGGTTCAGATATTTGTTAATATTATACCTTATATTGATAGTATTTACCTTAATGAAATGGCTATGGCAGCTACAAAATATGTAGAGAACATGCAAAATAGGCCTGTAAAATAAAGGTCTTATAAAATAAGAGAATTTTACGGTTAGGGTTTTTGTATAGTCCTGCACTTAAGGTACATGTTAGTATAATGACTGGGAAATTTTTATTCATTAGGTCTCACTTATATTGCCCTTAATAAAATGGAATTATATTTACATTATGTACATATTTTTGCGTTGTACCATATATATATATATATATATATATATATATATATATATATATATATATATATATATATATATATATATATATATATATATATATACATATGAAATCTGCATGCAATTAAATATGTAGTTTTTTTATTGTTGTTAAAATTACACTCTGTGGCACGGTTGCTCAGTGGTTAGCACTGTCGCCTAACAACAAGAAATTTGCTGGTTCGAGTCCCTGACCAGTTGGCATTTCTGTATGGAGTTTACATGTTCTCCCCGTTAGCTTGGGTTTTCACCGGGTGCTCCAGTTTCCCTCACAGTCCTAAGACAGGCACTATAGATGAATTGAATAAACTAAATTGCCCGTAGTGTATGTTTCCCAGTACTAGGCTACGGCTGGAAGGGCATCTGCTGTGAAAAACATATGCCAGAATGGTTGGTTCATTCCGCTTTGGTGGCCTCTGAAATGGAGACTAAACTCAAGGAAAATTAATAAATGAATTACACTGTTGATCCATCCCTTACTCAGCCTTGAACTCGGCCTTGAACCTACCCATTCCACCTCAATAGCACCATAGGTGTTGTGCGACACAGTATATACACAAGTTCTTACTATGTCATTAAAATACCTAGTAGTTAGGGCGACTTAATATAAAGTGGGCCCACTTATTTTATAAAGCAATAATAATAATACTGCACGGGTTGAACACTTTCACATAATGCATTTCACAGCTATATGTTACCAGCTTATGTAATTGCTTGACTAATAACCTTAATAAAAGTGAATCTAGCACTAGGAAAAAACACATGATTATAACTCACTATCATCATATTCTCAATAACAAATGACTCTTAACACACAAACATAACTTGTTGTTAAAATTGCTGTTAAACAGAATTTATTTCCTAATAATATTTGTCTAATTTGTTTAATTTTGGCTAGGAGTTTGCAGTTTTGGCTTAGCAGTTTTACATTTGTTAAAACCATTTTAAGGTCAATATTATCAGACCCCTTTGCTACAGTTTTTCGATAGCCTACAGAACAAACCATCATTATACAATGACTGCCTAATTACCCTAACCTGCCTTGAAAAATATCTAGTAAAATATTTTTACTGCCATCATGACAAAGATAAAAGAATTCAGTTATCAGAAATTAGTTATTAAAACTATTGTGTTTGGAAATGTGTTGAGAAAAATCTGATTTCCCGTAAACGGAACTTGGGGGAAAACATATATGGTGGCTAATAATATGTTATGCAATACAGTATAAACACAAGTTCTTACTATTTGATTAAAAAACCTAGTAGTTAGAGCGACTTAATATAAAGTGCTACCACTTATTTTGTAAAGCAATAATAATAATAATAATAATAATAATAATAATACTGCAAAGATCAGGTTGAACACTTTCACATAATGCATTTCACAGCTATGTAGCTGCCAGCTTATGTAACTGATTGAATAATAACCTTAATAAAAGTGAATCTGGCACTAGGGAAAAACACAGTATATGATTAGAACTCACTATCAGCAAATTCTCAATAATTAATGACTCTTAACACACAAACACAACATGTTGTTAATATTGCTATTAATCAGAATGTATTTCCTAATAATATTTGTCAAATTAGTTTAATTTTGGCTAGGATAAAAGCAGTTTTACTTTTGTTAAAACCATTTTAAGGTCAATATTATTAGACCTCTTAAGCAATATAGTTTTTCGATAGCCTACAGAACAAAGCATCATTATACAATGGCTTTACCCTAACCTGCATTGAAAAATATCTTATAAAATATTATGTACTGCCATCATGACAAAAATAAAAGAAATCAGTTATTAAAACTATTATCTTTGGAAATGTGTTAAGAAAAATCTTATTTCCCGTAAACAGAAATGGGGGGGGGGGATATATGGTGGCTAATAATTCAGGAGGGTTAATAATTCTGACTTGAACAGTATTTATTCAGTAGACAGAGGAGTCGCTACCACCTTATTTCTTCTCAGAGAAAGCACCCCGAGTAAAAAAATATCTTGTTATATCGAGGGTCTGTATGTAGGCTATGGATGTTTGATTTCAGTGACCAAATTCTAACCTCGGTGCATTCGTTTTAAATGATGGACATGAAGAGCCTCCTCTTTGGCACATAATATTTGATCGTCTTATGATTTGTTCGTCATTCCCTACAGACTCAAGCATGCCTATGGAGCGTAGGACAGCACTCTTCAATTCCAGGCCTGAAGGCTTTGCCGACTTCATTTTTTTTTTCGTTGCTGTTGTTGTTCCTGCCCTGACCGGTGCATGATTCAATTCACTCTTGCCTCCAGGGAAAATGCTGAAAAACACTATGTTTGTGAAACGCCTCACTATTTTTCTCCCCTCTCTCTTTTCCCTTCTTTTCATGGTGTTTTCAAAGTGGAGCTTTGTGACACCTTAACCCTGTATCGATATCAGTTGTTTGCTTGTAATGTCTATAAGCGAGTGTGTTATCTAATACCACAGTAATCAAATGAAGGAGTTTTCTGTGCGATAAGTGGTCCCCCACGAAAGCCATTGAACGAAACGCACTGCACCGTTTCTTTTTGTTGACTCTCCGTCAAGCCGAAGCTCATTCGATATTTTCAATATCTTCTGGGTTCCAGTAATGGGCCAAATTTATAATGCACCCGCTGCTGAGGGACCTTGAAGGGTCGAATTCAGAAATGAAGGAATAGATTTGGTGGGTTTTGAAAGGCGACTGCCACTAGCATACATCACCATGGAAAATGGTGGCCCAGTGGTACCATGGAGTTGACTTGGGCCACCGCTGAGTGATGAGCAATCTTCAGCCGCAGCATGGCACAATAACAAAGTAAACAGCCGACGCTGCTCTCAGCATACATAAATCTCCAATATTTGATAAATAAGATTTGCCCGCCGTAATTGATTCCATGTGGAGATCCAAATAGAAACCTCGGAGGGCCCTGGTAAAATCTAATCAGGAGGGGAGGTTAGTCATCTGGCGAGTTACCTAAGGGTTTGTAATAATGGATCAACAATTATACCCTTCATAATTACTGGAGACAAACATGTAGATTATAATGTATAGCCGGCGAGATTCAGTCTGACATGTTTTCTGCTTCGCTGATCTCACAAAGCTGAAGGTGCAAATGCAGGACGCATTCTGTTGATAAAAGTGTGCTGCTAAAAGGGATTTCTCTGAAAAATATATCTAAGTTGGATATCCCAGTTGACGCTGTGGATTGCTGGGGTGCTTTATCATGTTGATGTCTGTGGGAGTTCTTGAGGAAAACATGACAGACATGCAGTGACTCGTAAAAAAAAAAAAAAACTGCTACGCTGTCGTCCTTTTTATATCGAACACCGTAAAACCCAGACAGAAGCATAAAGTCTCAAATCCTAAGCCAAAACTTTTCTTCGGGAAAGAAGACAAACATCCTTTTCTTCCTTCTTTATTTTGTGCTGCTTCAGAATAACGCATCAGCTTCCTTTTCTCAAGTGAAAACAGAAATTGGAACAATTTTATATGTGTCATTTAAATGAATTTAAACTCACAGATAAGAGAAAACCTAATTTAAATGAGACTTTCAATGAATAAGAATGTTCGTTCGGTAACAATAACTACACACTATGAATCATCTATTAAGAATAATCAAATAGTGTATTTATTATTTGTTAAGCGTTAACTCTACACTAAAAATCGATTAGTTACTTAAAGTGAGTAAACCAATTGCCTTGAAAGCAACAAGTTGACTGAACAAAAATAATGTATGTAAACCCATTGTAATTCGAAACTGTTCTACTGTTCTACTACTCGTGATCTAAGACAACGTACAGTAACATAAACAAACAACGGCCAAAATGCTCCAACTAAATTATTTATTAACATAGCATATCAAAACAGTCCAGAATGACAAGCGATGGGGAGCCCAACAACATAATAAATAACAACCAAACAAACCTTAAGCAGCTTGGAACTCCCCACTCCAAACAAATATCAAAAGGAAAGTATAAAGGAAAACACAACAATAAAGCCATCAAAAATTTTGCTGGTCTGGAGGTATGAAACCGTTTTAAAGGCCTGATGCCACCAAATCAACCAATAGAAAACTGAAAAGTAAAAAAAAAGACAAACAAGATCAACTGAAATTAATAATTATGGGCAGGAGGGTACGCCACACGCAGCATCTCCACCCCCAATATGGTGACTGGTAAATTAAACAAAAGAATACATAAATAAAACACCACGAAACACCATATAGTAATATGTGACATTGCATCGGCCAGCACATTATCTTTACCAGAAACAGGTTTCATTTCCAAGTTAAAAGCTTAGACAAACAAAGCCCATCTCATTAAATGTTGATTAGAATTACGCATTTTCTGAATAAAGATAGGAGTGTTGTGATCAGTGCAGAAGACAGTAATAATCTTTTTTACAGTGTTAGTCTATTTTAGCACTTCTGTTTTCAAATATTTACTGTCATTATTACATATTTGGTGCGTCAGTAAGTCTATAAAATCTATACTTATAGCCCGTATTGAATTTAGAAGACACACTTGAGTCTGGAAGAGCAGATTTCATTTAGTTACTGTCATTTTGCCTGTTACAGAAAAGCTAGAAACAAAATACAAATATAATAAAAGTGTATTGGAAAAAAAGTGATTAGTTTACTTTTATTTTTAAAAAGTGAGTACAATTAGCATACTTATAAAAAATTAAGTCAACTTAACAGTTCCAAGTTACAATGGGTTTACTAACATTATTTTGTAAAGTCAACTTGTTGCTTTTAAGGAAATTGGTTTACTCGCTTTAAGTAACTAATCACTTTTTCAGTGTACATTCATACACTCACTGTAAACCCAATAAGTTAAGGTAACTCAAACCATTTGAGGAAACTGATTGCAACAAACCATTTAAGTTCAAAAACTGATCCTAATGAGTACTTTGAACTTAATCCATTTGAGTAAAAGAAGCAATTTGAGCAAAGTAAAACCCAATAGGTTAAGACAACTCAATCGGTTTGAGGAAACCGGTTGCAACAAACCATTTGTATTAAAAAATAATCTAAATGAGTTAAAAATAATAGACTGCAATGAATGGTAACACTTTATAATATCATAGTGTTTCCGTTCATTCTAGTCTGTTTTCATACAAAGGCTTTGAAAACTTGAATGAACAGCAATTTCATGATACCTTTGATTTACTGTCATTTTTGAAGCTCTGCATGTTTGTTGTAAATGAAAGAAAAACAGACACTAGAATATTGCCTTTTTGCCATCCACACAGGTTTGAAATTACATGGAAGTTAATAAATGATGACAGAATATGTATTATTTGAGTGAACTGTTCCTTTAATTGAAGATTGGCTGCTAAAGCATATGGATGCTTTGTTCGTATCTTCTCTTTAGCTTTGTTCACAGTGTGTGTGGAAAGGATAATTGACTGTGCCGAAAATCAGAAGATCAAGTTCTGACATCTTGTCACTTTGACTCAGGGGTTGACTCTGAATGTGTCATTGCTATTATTAGAGCCTTCTCGCTACATTAGCTTGAGTCGCTTATTTCTTTTATTTTCCCTAAAGACCAATGAAATGTTTTGACATGCAGTTTTTCGGCATTTATGCATTCTCTTTGTAAACAATATGCTGGATTTCTATTTGATTTAATTGTTTTAGGTTGGACTATTATTCTGGTTAATTTAGGTTTGTTTAATAATAATAATAATAATAATAATAATAATAATAATAATAATAATAATAATAATAATAATAATAATATATTTTATTTTATATAAATTATTGTTTTATTTATTTTATTTTATTTTTATAGATTTTACAGCATCTGCCTGAAGTAGTGAAATGGTTAATTTGTTTTAGTATAAATAATTTTATTTTATTTTATTTTATTTTATTTTGTTTTATTTTGTTTTGTTTTTTTTACAGTATCTTGTTAAATGGCTTATTTGTTTTAATTTTAAAGAATTTTAACTTTTATTTTATTTTATTTTATTTTTTATTTTATTTTATTTTATTTTACTTTTTTTTTTTTTTTTTTATTTACAGCATCTGCCTGAAGTGGTTAAATGGCTTGAAAATTCTTAAATTTTAGTCCACTTTTTAAAATTCTTAATTTTTTAAAAACAATGTATTTATTTTAACTTTGTTTTAGTTGTATTCATTTTTTGTTTATTTAATTATTATAATTATTTATTTATTTATTTATTTATTTATTTAATTTTTTTTTTTTTTTCATCTGCCTGAAAGGGCTAATTGACCAAAGCAAAACATTTATAAAATAGAAGAGAGATCCCTATTATAAAGTGTGTTTTATAACATATTACATTACCACATTATTATACTTTTACTTTATTGCTTTCTACTTTATTCTACTTTCTACTTTGCAAGTTTTCTAATACATGACATTATAGTTTCTATGGACACAGTAGCCAGAAGAGCTGCTTTCAGTCTGTTGAGAATGATGGTTCCAATAAACAAGTAAATAAATAGAAAACTGACCTACCCACTCAATGAACTCGCATAACTCAGCCAGTTCTTCCGTCTTGTCAGAACCCATCTGTTCTCAGATCAGCCCTCCTGCTGTTCATTATATTTGATTAACCATCAAATATGACCCCGCTGGAAACATTTGTGCATATTTTGGTCATTTCATTCAAGACATGCTTACAAGAATGCGTAAAAAAACGATTTGTTCCTTTTACAACGTCTTTTATTTCCATTAAAATAAATATGATTAAAGTGGAATTCTGCTGTAACAGCTACTCTGAGCAGACAGAACCATTTTGTTTCTTTCATTCTGTATCTTGTTTTATCTTGCTATTTCTATCTATTGTTCTGTTTTTTTCTATCTATCATTTTATCTATTGTCAACTATTTGCAGTTTGTTTTATCATTTTTTTCTGTTGAATGTTTAATTTTATCTAACAGTTTGCAGTTTCAGTGTTATCATTTTTCAATTAAATCAGCCTTTTTTCCTTTTTATCATGCTATTTTCTTTCTGTCATCCTTTTCATTTGATTTATCATTCATACTGTTCTGTTGTGATATGTTCTACAGTTTGTTCTTTCCTTTCTTCTGTTGTTCTTTTTATATGATTTGTTGTTTCTTATTTTATTTCATTCTTATTTAATCTGTAGTTCTCTTTTGTTTGATCTACCTATCTATTAACATTTTTTTTTCTTTTTTCCGTCTGATTCATCAGGTATTCAATCTGTCATTTATTGTATCATTCTGTCTTTTGTTCTAAAGTTCTATCATTCATTCTATATATTTTCTTATCATTTTTATACTTCTGATGTTTTTTATACTGTGTACCATTTTTGTTATTTATTAAATCCATTGTCTCTTCTGCCTATCATTCTGTCGTTCTTTTATTCTCTGTTGTTATTCTTTCATCCTATCATTTGTTTTGTCATTTGTTCTTTCTGTTCTTCTGTCTATTGTTTCTTCGCATTCCCTTTATCATATTGTTTTTGTTCTGTCCATAGTTTATATCCCTCCATCCATCTATATGCTCAATCATTCTGTTTTGTTCTTTCTATAGTTTCATCCATCCATCCATCCATCCATCCATCCATCCATCCACCCATCCACTCAATCATTTTGTTGTTTGTTCTCTATATAGTTCAATCCATCATTCCATCTATCCCTCCATCCATCCATCCATTCATCCATCCATCCATCCATCCATCCATCCATCCATCCATATGCTTAATCATTCTGTTTTGTTGTGTCTGTGGTTTTGTCTATCCTTCCATCCATCCACTCAGTCGTGTTGTTGTTTCTTCTGTCTATAGTTTCTATCTATTCATCTATCCATCCATCCAATCATCCATTCATCCATATGCTCAGTTATTCTGTTTTGTTCTGTATATAGTTTCATCCATCCATCCATCCTTCTATTCATCCATCCATCCATGTGCTCAATCATTCTCTTTTGTTCTGTCTATGGTTCCATTCATCCATCCATCCATCCATCCATCCATCCATCCATCCATCCATCCATCCATCCATCCATCCATCCATCTATATGCTCAATCATTCTGTTTTGTTCTGTCTATTGTTTCATCCATCTATCCATCCATCCACTCAGTCAAGTAGTTTTTTTTTTCTGTTTATAGTTTCTCTCCATCTGTCTATTAGTTCATTCATCCATATACTCAGTCATTTTGTTGTTTGTCCTGTCTATAGTTTCTATCAATCCTTCCTTCCATCCATCCATATATATGCTCACTCATTCCTTTTTGTTCTGTCTGTAGTTCCATCCATCCATCAATCTGCTCAATACTTTTGTTGTTTGTCTCTATAGTTTCTATCCATCCTTCTGTCCATCTGTTCACTCAATCAATCTGTTTTTTTGTATATATACCTCCATCCATCCATCAGTCCATCAATCAATCAATCCATCCATCCATCCATCCATCCATCCAGCCATGCGTAGGCTCAATCATCCTGTTTTGTTCTTTTCATAGTTCCATCCATCCATCCATTCCCTCAATCATTCTGTTGGTTGTTCTGTGTTTAGTTCCATCCATCCATCTTTCCATCATTCCATTCATCCATTTATTCACTTAAGATATCTATTGTTTGTTCGGTCCAGGGCATCACAGTTGCGCAGTGGGTAGCATGATCACCTCACTGCCAGAAGGTTGCTGGTTCGAGCCCCGGCTGGGCCAGTTGGCATTTTTGTGTGGAGTTTGCATGTACTCCCGTGTTGGTGTGGGTTTCCTCGGGGGTCCTCCGGTTTCCCCCACAGTCCAAATACATGTGCTATAGGTGTGTTAAATCAACTAAATTGGCCATAGTGTATGTATGTCAAAGAGTGTGTATGGGTGTTTCACAGTGTTGTGGTGTAGCTGGAAGGGCATCTGCTGTGTAAAGCAGCTGCTGGATAAGTTTGCGGTTTATTCCACTGTGTCAATCCCTGATAATAAAGGGACTAAGTCAAAAAGAAAATGAATGAATCAATAAATGTTGTCTATAGTTTCCATCCATCAATCTATCCATCCATCCATCCATCCATCCATCCATCCACCCATCCATCTATCCATCCATTATTTTATCATTCTATTATTTTTTATTCATCTATTTTATTGTTTAGCTGTCTGTCATATCTGTTGCAGTTCTGTTTGATAGAAAACAAAATGAACACAGTGAACTATTTAAACTTTTATTAACAACCGTAAAAACTGTCTTTATAATAAAAAAAGTGCTGAAGAAATCATTTTATACCCATTCAACCAAGTCACTGTGTGACTTTGTCTGCTTCAATGCTGTCTCTTTCAGTGACATGTGGAGTTCTTACCTTGAGGCCTTCAGTCATTCAAAATATCTCCTGACTCAAAGTAGCATATGCACACAGCAGAGGCTGCAAGTGACGGCAAGACCCCCGCCGTTAGGAAGCTTCTCCATATGGCATCTTTGAGGGTTCTCTTTTCTGTCTAATTAACGCCTTTGATGCAAATCAGTGTTCCTCTCTCAGCGAGGACAGGTCAAACGATTTGAATACACCCTCTCCTTGGAATGGCAACTATCGGTTAGTGTGGAAGTTTAAAAGGGCCCAGTGTTTTCTGAGAAAGTTGAATGAGTTTATTATTATGCATTTTTTGCAGTTAATCTGCATATGACTATTTACTGAAATGACAGGAGGTTAATTCAAGGCGTCTGTGAAGGAGGATATATATATAAATGTTGGAAATTATGAAGATGAGGACTATTAGTAACTCTCCAGATTGAAAAAAAAGGTTGGCTGGATTGTTGGTTGTACACCAAATTCATAAAACAAGTTTTGCTTTTGTGGCTTTTTTTCACTTGTGCAAAACAAAGGTTTTTATGGGCACATAAAAAGAGACAATGAGCCCTGTTTTTGCATCTGTGGCAGGAAAAATAGCCTTTTATTCACTCTCTTGATTTTGCTTCATTGTCAAAATATGTCTATAGGCACATGTGGTTACACATGTTAAACCATAATAATTTTCCCAGTGATGGGTTGCAGCTGGAAGAGAATCTGCTACGTAAAACATATGCTGGATGAGTTGGTGGTTCATTCTGCTGTGGCAACCCCAGATTAATAAAGGGACTAAGCTGAAAAAAATGAATAAACAAATAATAATATTACTTTTAAGCGTTTAACTGAAAGCTGATAGATAGTAATCGGTCAAAATGTATCCGTTCGGTTAACAGTTAAACGGGCAATATGAGCACCTATTCCTGCTACACCAAAATATTATTTTATTAGTATGATACAGGAAAAGAGAGTTGAAATTGAGAACTAATACAATTTAAGGGTCAAAAAGATTAAAATTGATTGAAGCTAAATCACTAAAATTACCTAAGTCCCTCAATCGGCCCTTACGATCATGGCCTTCCAATCATCCCCATCCACCGAATAGCCACACACCAATAGCTGGTGTGTGGTAAGCATACTGGCACCGCTGTCCTGTGGCTGCCATCGCATCATCCAAGTTAATGCTGCCCACTGGTGCTATTGTGGAGAGACACCTCCTCCCCCCCCCCCCCCCCCCCCCCCCCCCCCCCCTCATGATTGAGAAGCGCTTTGAGTTTATGGCCATACACAATAAAAGTGCTATATAAATACATATTACATCACATTACTTTCTGACACCATTATTTATAGTGTATATACAATATGTGGTCCTTTTCTACAAGAATTTGAACCATATCTACAAGACAGCCTCACACAATCGCGGCACATTTGTTGGCAGTGCACTCATGTCCCAAATGTGCTCTGTTGGATTTAGATGTGCTGAATAGGGGACATTTGTGTATAGCAAACTCAAAGGCATGTTTGAAATTATGAACATGAGGACTATAAGCAACTGTAAAAAAAAGAGGATTGGTTGGATTGTTGGTTGTACACTTAATCATCGCATACGTTTTGCTTTTGTGGCTTCTTTCTCCACTTGTGCAAAACAGGTTTTTATGGGGCAGACCATGAGGGAGACAATCAGCACTGGTTTTCCGTCTGTGGAAAGCAATTGCCTTCTTTTCACTCCCTTAATTTTGCTTTATTGGCAAAATATGTCTATAGGGATTTGTTATTACACATGTTAACACACAATGGGCCATATCATACACCCGGCGCAGTGTGGCGCAAGGCGCGGCGCTATAGTCTTTTTCAGCTTGGCGCAGAGTCGTTTTGAGGTGTTGCGCCACGCTGTTTAAATAGCAAATGCATTAGCGCTCATATGTGTGTCCATAGACGTTCTGGTCTAAAAAGGAAGGCTTTCTGAGGCGCACTGCTGGTGCGTTGCTATTTTAAGAAACTAAAATTAATTTTTCATTTGACCAAAACAAACCCGGTCTAAACTCTGGCTAACACACTGAACATAAAGCCTGGCTAACACACTGCTTACTATGCACAAGAGAGCAATAGGCAAATATCTTTACATATGAAAAAAAAATAATAATATTAAGGATATATATAGAATATAAGAATAGATATATAATATAAATAACAAAGCATAATATTTTCTAGCCTACATAAATATAAAAAATCACCGCTTTATGCCTTCTTCATCTCGGGAGGCTTTTTCAGTTCATTTATAACAATTTGCTTTTGTATAATGTTATTATTATTATTAGTATTATTTATTATATCCATATTTATATTTGTTTTATTAAAAACAAGCTTAGATTTGCCCACCTGTCAGGTTTTAGACAATATGGGGCACAGCATGTGTTTTAGCATATAACTCAGGTTTTTGAACACACTTTGTTATTATTGTTCATTTATTCGTTTGCTGGAAATTAGAACTGAATTTAGAAATAGTTTTTAAAACGAATATTTGCGCTTAACAAACGCAATTAATTATTTATAGACTAATTGATGTCTGTGCGTAAAGGTTTCCCTATTCACTAGAGCGAAAGAGAAAGTAGATCCATTATCTCTCATTCTCACGCAGTAGATGCTCTGTTTAACAGTTTTCTCTAATTGGTTTATTCTCAAAACACAAAAAACTCATTAAGAAAATAAACTCAACCCTTTTAGACTATGCGCAACGGCGCAAAGCGGATTTTCCCATCCTTAAATTAGCAAAAATGCGTTCTGACACGCCCTGAAAGCGTTTGCGCCCTGCACTTTGCGCTCTGCGAATGGACCGTCAAAATAGAGCCCAATGAGTTGATAAATTTGCATTAAATATTTATGTAGGAAAATTTTAAAAATACAAAATATAATAATAATAATAATAATAATAATAATAATAATAATAATAATAATAATAGTTTTAAGCATTTAACTAAAAGCATTAATCGGACAAAATGTGTCCTTTCGGTTAACTGTTAAACAGTCAATATGAGCACCTCTTCATTCTACAACAAAATAAAACTTTAATTGTACATGATATAGGAAAAGAGAATTGAGATTGAGAAATAATACAATTTAATTGTCAAGAAGATTCAAATCGATAAATCACTACAATTACCTTCTGGCACCATTATTTATAGTGTATATACAGTATGTGGTCCTTTTCTACAAGAATTTTGGACCATATCTACAAGACAGCCTCACACAATTTTGCCATGTTTGTTGGCAGTGCATTCATATCCCAAAGGTGCTCTGTTGGATTTAGATCTTGTGAATGAGGGACATTTGTGTATAGCAAATTCCAAGACATGTTGGTAGTTATGAAGATGAGACTTACAACAAAATATTAGAACAATAAATGACAGCAAGACAGGACAATTAGATTGAGAACTAATACAGCTTAAACAGATTGAAATATATCAATGCTGAACAATGGTATTTCTCTGTAGAATATCCAGATTGTTCACACTTAACAAGAAGGAAAACAAATATGGATTAGATTTTTTTTTATTCCTGCTATTTCAGACTTGTCATGTTGGGTGTTTTTTGGAGGTGAGAGAAGCCCACAGTCTGTGGAAATTCAGATGCCCGAGGCAAGATATGACATGACTTAAACAGCATAATTACCCATGCTGACACTATTTTTGATAGTGTATATATTTGTTCCATATCTACCAGAATTTGGTCCATATCTACAAAACAGCCTCAGAGAATTGTGGCAGATTTGTTGGCTGCTTATTTATGATGCAAATGTCCCATTCCAGCACGTCCCAGAGGTGCTCTGTTGGATTTAGATCTGGTGAAAAGAGGCCATTTGTGTATAACAAACTCACAGGCACGTTCAAGAAAGCAGTTTAAGTTGATTTGAGCATTGTGACATGGAGTGTTATCCAGCTGGAAGAAGCCGTCACAAAACTGATACACCGGGGTCATAAAGAGACATGGTCATCAACAATACTATTGTAGCCTGTGACATTTGGCACACAAAGTGGCTCTAGAAAATATCCTCCACACTATTACTCCAACAACAGCCTGAACTATTAGTAGACAGGATGAATCCATGTTGTTTACACCAAATTACGGCAAGTTTAACCAATGGTTACAGCAGAAATTGGGGCTCATCATGCCAAGGAACCATTTTCTAATCATCTATTTCCAGTTTGGTGAGCCTGTGTGAATTATAGCCTCTTAAGGCTGTGACAAACCAAGCCAAAGGTCGGCTGTCAGCCAGGCTGTTGCCTGTTTATTGGGATATTGTCAGATCGAGTTGGCCTGATTCAATTAAATTAATCTTAATTTCTATAGTGCTTTTACAATGTAGATTGTGTCAAAGCAGCTTAACCTAGAAGTTCTAGTATAGTTGAAATTGAATTGAGTTGAAGTTCAGTTCAGTTTAGTTCAGTTTAGTGTGGTTTAATTTTCACTGCTGAAAGTCCAAACACTGAAGAGCAAATCCATCGATGTGCAGCTCCACAAGTCCCAAACCAAGCAAGCCAGTGGCAACAGTGGATTCAGCATATAGAATTATTAATTACGCGGATTGAAGAGAGCTTTCTGATAGGTTACTCAGCAATGACATATAGCCAATAACAAAAACTAAGGTAACCAAGTAAACAATTCAAATCAAGAGGCAACCAAAAAAAAAACAGCTGTAGATTCATTTCTTAAATATTTGCAAATAATGTGAATTTTTAGCTTATCGGACAAATTTACATGAGTGAATCCTTCCATGATGAGTGACAATTACTAAATGCTGCTTTGTTTATGCTTTGTCTATGTGAACTGCATCTGTCGATATCTCTTTGTGGAATGAGACTACGGGTGCGGAAAGACACATCTTCTAACTCAGAACCGCAGTCCCTTTTCAGTCAGCTACTGTCTGTTGGGTATATTCACATGTAACTTTTTGGTCCAGACGGGACCCGATGAGAGCTAATGTAAGCCAACAACACCGTTGGTTTTCGTCTGTGCAAGTTATTTGGTATGAGCTTGATGTTGCTATGATGGGTTCAGAACAAATACGGAACATCGTGTTGCTCTGGTGTACTCTTGATATTGTTTTTCCCCTCATGTAAAATTTCCCTCTCATTTGAGTTCAACAATTTGAATTTTAATGTAAGACACGGTTAACGTCCGCATTAACCAAAAGCTGTGACCATTTTTATGTATTATTTTTTTATTTGATGCATTTCCTGAAGAAACTGAATTTTAAATGAGAAAACAGTGGGCGTGGTTTGTTTTTTTCTTCTGTGATATGATTACTTGTGATGAAAATGGCATAGTTAGTTGAAGGGGTGTGGCTTAATATGTTAACCACACCAATTACCTTAGGCAGACGTAATGTGAGAATTTACATTTACATTTAGTCATTTAGCAGACGCTTTTATCCAAAGCGACTTACAAATGAGGACAAGGAAGCAATTTACACAACTAAGAGCAACAATTAATAAGTGCTATAGGCAAGTTTTAGGTCTGTAAAGTCTAAGAAGGGAAGTATTAGTAGTATTAGTTTTTTTTTTTTTTTTTTGGGTAAAGTTAGTGTGATATTCAGAGAGGCAATTGCAGATTATGAAGTGAAGTGGAGACTAAATAGTTAAGTTTTTAGTCGTTTCTTGAAAGTAGCGAGTGACTCTGCTGTTCTGATGCAGTTAGGGAGTTCATTCCACCAACTGGGCAGATTGAGCGTGAGCGTGAGCGAAAGTGATTTCTTCCCTCTTTGGGATGGAACCACGAGGCGACGTTCATTCACAGAACGCAAGTTTCTGGAGGGCACATAGATCTGGAGAAGTGAGAGCAGATAAGAAGGAGCAAGGCCAGAAGTCACTTTGTAGGCAAACATTAGAGCTTTGAATTTGATGCGAGCAGCAACTGGCAGCCAGTGCAAACGGACTAGCAGCGGAGTGACATGTGCTCGTTTAGGTTCATTGAAGACCACTCGTGCTGCTGCATTCTGGAGCAGTTGAAGAGGCTTGATAGAGTTAGCTGGACGCCCAGCTAGTAGAGAGTTGCAGTAATCCAGTTTGGAGAGAACAAGAGCTTGAACAAGGAGTTGAGCTGCATGTTCAGATAAGAAGGGTCGGATCTTTCTGATGTTATAGAGTATTTAACTCAAAACGAACAGGAAGTGCATTTTCATATTTTTATTTTAAATTACAATTGCAAACAATTAAATTTTTCTTAATGGGATGCTTGGATGTATGGTTCACTACATAACTGGCAATGTGAGCTAAAATATCATATGGTTACTTTTAATATCATTAGTACTTTAATTAGATAATTTACCTCTATTCACATGTTTGCATTGACTTTGTACATGTTGATACTTGTTTCCACTATTGGTGCGAACCTGGCATTAGTTTTCTGTTTTTAGCTGACACGAGTGACACTGGGGTGCTTTTCTTTTTGCTGTAGCTCATCTGATTCAAGTTTTTATTAATGTGTTGAGAGGCTTTTCTACAGACCTCAGCTGTAAAGTGTAGTTATTAGAGTTTTTGTTGCTTTTCTGTCAGATTGAACCAGTCTGACCATTCTTCCTCTGACCACTGGCATAAACAAGGCATTTTCAGCCACAAAACTGCTGTTCACTGGACTTTTTGTCTTTTTAAGTCCAGTCTCTGTAAACCCTAGAGATGAGTGTGCTTGAAAATCCCAGCAGATCAGCAGTTCCTGAAATACTCAGGCACCAACAGCCATGCCACATTCACTTAAATCACCCTTTTTCCTCACTCTGATGCTCAACATGAACTTCAGCGGATCATGCCTTGGCTGCTTCCTGCTTTGCTACTGTTCGGACGTCTTTGCCTACTGCTCCGCTCCTTGCACTCCTGCTTTTTTATTTTATAATCTAATTTTAACTTGAGCCTATCAGCACAGTGCTCAAACGAAACAGCTTGAAGATCAACATCGAATCTACAAACTTTCTGGAGTACAACTTTACTTTTATTTAGAGGAATTATCGTCTAAACAATCCTCCCGCTACCAGCTGCTTTCATTCCTGAGACGGGAAAACACGGCTGTGAAAATGGCTCTGGATCATATTGATTTGGAATCTCACTGCTGCACCAACTGCCACAAACTTTTACAAAAGATTGCAGTTCTTGAAACAAAGTTACTTGCGATCCAACCAGAACTGCCGAATTACACAGAACCGGTTCATCGTGGAGCCTCACAGCATTCAGCCGGTAAGTCCTATAAATCTACTCCAGCTACTGTTTTGAGAACAGAAAAACAGATTGAAACTGTTGAAAATCAGCGTGAACTATGGCATGAACAAGGTGCGAGACCAAAGGGTACTCGTGGGGTCAGATCACGAAGGTCATACGCTGCTGCATTAGCGTTCTCTACCCCAAATACAGCTCGGACTCAAATACAGCTTCAGAACAGATATGAAGTTTTGAGTAATATGGGTGAAGATTCCCCAAATGCAGTTAGACAGAGATCGCATGACTCAGCAATTAACTTTGCTCTGAACAGAGGCTCAAGGCCGACTAGACAGCGGCATTCTGCTCCGATCGCAACAGAGATAAGAACATTGATTATTGGAGACTCAATAATCAAAAATTTTAGGAGCAGAGATACCATGACATACTGCTTTCCTCATGCTACAGTTTCTGATATAAATAAAGAACTTGAGAACATATTAAGGAAACATGAGACTGCAAAACGGATTATCATCCATGTGGGGAAGAATGATATTCGGAAGGAGCAGTCAGAACTGCTCAAGAGAGATTTCTGTAAGCTTTTGGAAACAGTTGAAAGATTGAAAATTCAGCCGTTCATCAGTGGACCACTCCCTGCAAGAGGGACAAATATGTTTTCAAGGCTCCTTGGTCTAAATGCATGGCTGCAGAAAACATGTAACATGAAAAGACTGAATTTCATCGACAACTTCAATCTCTTCTGGAACCAAAGACAGCTGTTTACATCAGACGGCCTTCATCCAAACAAGCTTGGTGCAAAAGTGCTGAAAGACAACATCCTCTTCTCCCTCCATCATCCATCAGCTGTGTATGCCACTGAACTGAATGACACACACACACCTAGCAAATGTCCGGATGACCACAGAACTTCAAATCAGCTCCTGAGTGGACTTGTGGCTGACGCATCCTACAAGGACAGAGATAACACCACGCAGCCACAACAACCGCCGATAACGGACAAACTGCCGTCTGCACCCTGCACACTGAGCTCAACACAGGCAGACTGTGATGCATCAGAACAGCATCAAGTCTCAGCACTCATTGATGATCCCCAGGAAAACAGCCAGGTAAACATATCTCAGCAGCCAGAAACCCCAGACCCACAGCCTCTGTCACCGGACACGTTCTCATTGTCATCTTGCTCGCCTCTCTTGGATTTTTCAAAAAAGATGGAGGAACTGGTGTGTGCTGGAACTAAACTCTCACACTCCATTGCTGCTAGCCCCCAGTTAGCAACCAAAAGTCAGCAAGCCACACGCCCATCTCTAAGCCCACCTCGCCCTACACCTAGGAAAGGCCTCAGGTCTTTGCGACAGCGCCAGGTCCCAAAAAACACCTCATCTTTAGCTGTTGAACTTAAAAACTGCCATTGATGTGTCTCGGGGGCCTGCTTAGGTAACAGTGTCTTTATCAGATGTTTACAGAACAAGCAGGAACCCAGTGTGTCTGTAGCTTTCTCTACGCAGATATGTGTCTTATTACGTGACAGAAAACCAAAGACTCTTTCAGACCGTATAGCAAATCATTCAAATCTGGTGTCTATTAAATGTATATCTGAGACTTCTGTAGTGAAAACGACTAAAACTGTTAAGTTAGCACTTCTAAACATCAGATCACTCAATAATAAGTCACTTTTAGTCAATGATTTTATCAACACAAATTGCCTTGATTTTATGCTTTTAAATGAAACTTGGCTAGATGACAGTTGTAGCGCAGCAGTTCTGAATGAAGCAGCTCCTTTAAACTTTGACTTTTTGAGTGTTTGCAGAGCTAATAGGAGAGGTGGAGGCATCGCTGCCCTGTTTAAAGATGTGTATGAATGTAAACAAGTGTCATTTGGTGACTATTTGTCTTTTGAATATCTGAGTATAGCACTAAAAGGGTCTCCACGCATCTTACTAATCATTATCTACAGACCTCCAAAATATTCTCCAGCTTTTATTGATGATTTTACAGAGCTGTTATCAATAGTAACATCTGAATATGATTATTTTAGTATTGCTGGGGATTTTAATATTCACATTGATAATCCAGAAATCAATGCTGTAAAAGAACTGATGACTGTTTTTAACACTTTTGATCTGACTCAGCATGTTCAAGGACCCACACACAATCGTGGACACACTCTTGATCTACTTATAACTAAGGGTTTACACATTTCATCAACTGTTGTTAAGGATGTGGCACTATCTGATCATTTCTGTATTTTCTTTGATATATTGATCACTCCAGCTATTAAAGACAGATCTGTCTCTGTCAGAAAGAGGTGCATAAATGAGAACACTAGTGAGCAGTTTATGAAGGCCATATCGCTAGCACCAAGTATATCTGCAGACTCTGTTGATTCTCTCCTTGATTTGTTTAATTCTAAAATTGAAAATGTAATAAATGACATCGCTCCTGTTAAAGTTAGGAAGAGAACTGGCAAAGAGAGAGTCCCTTGGAGAAACTCAAGAGCAGTCCAAATGAAGAAAAGACAATGCAGGAAAGCTGAGCGTATGTGGAGAAAGACGAAACTAGTAGTCCATTATAATATCTATAAAGACAGTCTTCAGGCTTTTAATGTGGAACTAAAAACTGCTAGACAGACTTTCTTTTCAAACCTTATAAACAACAATTTAAATAATGCTCGCACACTCTTTGCAACAGTAGAGAGGCTCACAAACCCCCCCAGTCGGATTCCCAGTGAGCTACTCTCTGTAAGCAAATGTAATGAATTTGCTAATTTCTTTACTGATAAGATCAATAATATCAGAAAGGCAATCAGCTCATCCAATCAGCCAAGTTGTGTCGATATCAAACAAACTCAACCACAACTTGAGAAGTCAGACATTATGTCTGATTTCATGGAAATTAACGGTAAAATCTTAGAAGAGATGGTGCAAATTATAAAAACATCAACCTGCAGTCTTGACACGCTCCCCACATCATTCTTCAAAACGGTGTTTACCTGTTTAGAAATGGATCTTCTAAAAGTGGTAAATGATTCACTTCTCTCAGGGATTTTTCCAAACTCACTTAAAACTGCAGTTGTTAAACCCCTCTTGAAGAAGAGCAACCTGGATAACACCCTATTGAGCAATTACAGGCCAATCTCAAATCTCCCTTTCATTGGCAAAATCATTGAAAAAGTTGTTTTTAACCAGGTTAACAAGTTCTTAAACTTCAAGGGGTGTTTAGACCATTTTCAATCTGGTTTCAGAGCACATCACAGTACAGAGAGCGCTCTTATAAAGATAATCAATGATATACGTCTAAACACAGATTCAGGTAAAATAACAGTGTTGGTATTGCTCGATCTCAGTGCTGCATTTGACACTGTCGATCACAGCATACTTCTGGATAGGCTGGAAAACTGGGTTGGGCTGTCTGGGACAGTCCTCAAATGGTTCAGATCTTACCTTGAAGGGAGAGGTTACTATGTCAGTATAGGTGATCATAGGTCGAGGTGGACACCCATGACATGTGGAGTCCCACAAGGCTCGATTCTGGCACCTCTCCTGTTCAACCTTTACATGCTCCCTCTGAGCCAAATAATGAGAAAGAATCAAATCTCCTACCACAGCTATGCTGATGACACTCAGATCTACCTAGCCTTACTGCCTAATGACTACAGCCCCATTGACACCCTCTGCCAATGTATTGATGAAATTAAAAATTGGATGTGCCAAAACTTTCTTCAGTTAAACAAAGAGAAAACTGAAGTCATTGCGTTTGGGAACAGAGATGAGGTTCTCAAGGTGAATGCGTACCTAGGCTCTAAAGGTCAAACGACAAAAAATAAGGTCAAGAATCTTGGTGTGACGCTGGAGTCAGATCTGAGTTTCAACAGTCATGTCAAAGCAGTCAGTAAATCAGCATACTATCATCTCAAAAACATAGCAAGAATCAGATGCTTTGTTTCTAGTGAAGATTTAGAGAAACTTGTTCATGCTTTTATCAGCAGCAGGGTGGATTACTGTAATGGACTCCTCACTGGCCTTCCCAAAAAGACAGTCAGACACTTGCAGCTCATCCAGAATGCTGCAGCCAGAATTCTGACCAGAAGCAGGAAATCAGAGCACATCACACCTGTCCTCAGGTCTCTACACTGGCTGCCAGTTACATTCAGAATAGATTTTAAAGTATTATTACTGGTCTATAAATCACTAAATGGCCAAGGACCTCAATACATTACAGATATGCTCACTGAATACAAACCTAACAGATCACTCAGATCTTTAGGATCATATAAACTAGAAGTTCCAAGAGTTCAGTCTAAGCAGGGTGAATCTGCCTTCAGCCACTACGCCCCTTGCTGCTGGAATCAGCTTCCAGAAATGATCAGATGTGCTCCAACATTAGGCACATTCAAATCAAGACTGAAAACACATCTGTTTAGCTGTGCCTTTACTGAATGAGCACTGTGCTGCGTCCGACAGATCGCACTATTATGTTTTTCGTTTTCTTTTTCATTCTTTTATAACCTATTTTAACTCATTTTAATTTGTTTTTATCTGTTTTTAATAATTTTTATTGTCTGCATTTTATTTTCCTAAACTTGTCTTTTTTATTCCTGTTTATGTAAAGCACTTTGAATTGCCACTGTGTATGAAATGTGCTATATAAATAAACTTGCCTTGCCTTGCCTTGCCTTGCCTTGCCTTGATTGTCCATCTTTCCACACTGCTCTAGATCTTTCTGATTTTGATTGCACTGTAATAATATGCACCTTTTATAATGCTGCTTTGGAATAATAGTTGTGAAAAGCACTACACAAATAAACTTGGATTGGATTGAATTGAATTGACTGGCTGAGGGCCATATCTTGAACGTTTTCTCAGAAAGTCTCACTGTCTAACTCTAATGTGCTAGAGGTGATAATTACTGTACCTTCAACACTAGTGAGTACGATATCTTGACCATTACAGACAATTCCACTCCACTGAATGGTTACTTAGCCACTATACAAAGTCACCTGATGATTAAATGCCGCAGTAAATTCAGTATCCTTTACTTTTTCTAGTCTCTTGGACTTGCAGGTCATGACCTTGGGGTTAAGGGGTCTTGTATTGATCTTAAACAACTGTGCAGAGAAAATAAGCAAACCTCTTCACTTCATCGTAGCATATAAACACTGCGGCCCTGTGGTGCATTTAAATGTTGTTTTGTTCAAGTGCACTAAAATATTCTGTGAGGCAGTTTTGAGCATTAAAATAAACTGGTTTGAAATATGATATAATAGGGCTGGGTGATAAAATCGATATTTATTGACCGAATAACATTGTCAATATTAATTAAAAAGATTCGGTATCAAGGCAATAGTTTAATTCAAATGTGGCTGCTGAGCGCATGCCTTGGAAGCAGTGCAAATAAGCTTGGAGTGTAAGTTTGTCATTTTCAATGGAGGCACATTTTCTAACCGCACCTAAAAACTTCCAAATGCTGCGAACGCAGCACAATTCATGTAAGTAGAACTAACCAGAACTAATTTGCTTCACACTTTATTTATAATATACACATTACAGTAATAACGGCGGACTGATTACCTCAGACAAACACAGCACACTCAAACATTGCAGCACTTTTTACCTTTCTCCATAAACTTGCATCGGAGCAGCAGCAATGGTTTCTCTGTTTGTCGTCTTCTGAGAAAGCAATTGATGGTCGCCTAGTTACGTCAGACGCCAGGGAATCGCAAGTGCAAAGCCCATTGCAAATAGTCAAGAAATCCACGCGCACGTGCTTGTCACTTCAGGTCAGAGTAACAACACATGCGAAAATGAGTGTCGTGTAACAGCAGATTGTTAATAAAAAAGAGCTAAGGATGCCACTTAAGAGTGGCTTTTTGGTTTCTTTTCTTGTGCATCCCAGCCACTAGCTCCCCATCTGAAAGATGCTTTAGCATAGGGGTAATAGAGTTATTCAACTTCACAATTTGTAATGTTGCAGTATGTACTTGAATAATGGTGGTTGGTTCCTTTACTTGAAAGCTCAGATTTGATTTTCATAATTTGTTTTGTTTACAGAGTTTGAGGTTTACTATATCATCAAGTATTTACACTTTACTATTGCACACACTTTGTAACATTTTATTTATCCGAGTCTCTTTAACACTTATTTTGTCATAAAGAGATAAGATATTTTGTTTAAATATTTTTTGTTTTTGACTATTAAACAGACCTCGTAGTTTTTCGCGATTCCGTGATTGCTGAATTCAATGCAAAATCAACAAAAAGTTTCTGCAAAATTCTTAATTTAATCGCAAAATAATCGAAAAAAAAAGTAAATAATCTCATAAAACATCAAATTCCAAACCCTATATTCAAATTTAATTTATTTTCAGTTTGCATTTAATTGTTTTACATGACTTATAGACGTTGCAGTGCACAGAATGTATTTGAGTATGTTGTGTGTTGCGGACCTTGGATGAAGCGCGAGTGATTTACATGTTCAGTCAAAACAAAGTTGGGATTAGAAATCCTGTGGAACAAAGTTGTAGCAATCATCTTACAAACAAGGCAATGAAACACAAATGCAGATTGTTACCCAGATGGCAGCCGCTGGACGTGACCGAATTGAAAGACAATTTTTGTGCTTTACATGTATGGCTGCATGTATACATGTATGTATTGTGATGTACTTCAAATCGATAAATGGTTTTGTTTAACTCTCCCCTGCAGTTAACGTGAGAAAACGATTCCCTGCCATTGTCGAGTGTTACGGCCATCCGTGTTTTAGGTGTATTACAATAGGGGAAGCCCTAACGCATGTCCTAAGTGAGGTAAATTTCAGATGCTTTCTGAGTGAAAGTAAGATCGTGGATAAAAATAAGAGTTATACAAACTTCCTTTGGCTTAATCCCTTCCATTGTGGATCTTGTCTTGACAAGAGACCAAAATAAATAAGCTTTATTTTTATATTGTGTGTCACTACGTCAGATTACACAGCTAGCATAGTTGGCTAACTAATATGGTAAATAAAATTAAATCTAAAAAGGAATTACCACCAAAAACATCATTTTTATTGCAAAAAAAGTTTATTGTGAAAAACTAGGTGGTCTGATTAAAACAATTTGCTTTAGTAATGTTGATAAATTAAAATAAAGGGGTTAAATAAAAAAAAAATAAAAAATGCTTATATTCCTAAATTTATTTTTAAAATAATATTCAATAAGTATTGATATCGAATGATATGAAACATGATATCATGATTTTTTTTTTTTTTTTGCAATTTGACCCAGCCTTATGATATAATGTATTGTACATATAGGTTAAACCTACAAAGGTTATTTAAAAATGTAAAAAATGGCTTCTTACAGAAATGTTTTATACAGTAGCACATTTTTAAGCTGCCAAACAAAGCAGATACCCCCTCCATACCAGTGCTGTGAGTTTGGACAGGACTTCCCATAATAAGCTGTTCAGTGGGGAGTTTTTAAGAGTGTGATTCTTTATTTTACCACTGGTAATAATGCCACTTTTTCTCTTTTTACCCCACAGGAAGTGTGTGTATCTCACAGTCGGTGAAAATCCCCCGTGAGCCAAAACCAGAAGAATTTGATAAGATAATCAAAAGACTAGGAGAAAATCCGAACGCAAGGGTTGTTATTATATTTGCAAATGAAGACGATATAAGGTGAGCAGCTTCTGTTGTTTTTAAATTAGCATCCATTTTGAGCTCTTTTTGTGTGTGGATATTATATTATGTAGGTTATTCTTATTGTAATCTGCACTGAACTCATTTCTGCTATCAGTCTTTATGGATTTAAAAGCTAATAAACAGCTAAATAGTCATTGCTTTATGAAATAACATTTGAAAAGCATAACAAGGACTTTGCTGGGAGGTGAAAAACTCATTTCCCTGACCTCTATTATAACAGGTTTAATTTGCCCCATGGGTACGTCTAAAACGCCCCAGCACTGAGCACCTGGAGTACCTAATCAGAAATATTAGAACCCAGCTGTTCTCATGAAAATTGACAAAATGCCTTCACTTAAATGTGCTATTAGACATCCATTGAATAATAATCGTTTTAATTTGAAGGAATAATTATGGTCCAACTTTTTTTTTTTTTCAATTTGTTGCTTGCCTGAGCATTCAGGATAACTGTTTAATCATGCTTCTCTAATTATTGTTTGTCAGCTATTGTCCTTGAGTTCATAATGGCTTGTTTATCCATGTTCACATCGATGCACCTGTAATTCATAAAACATGTTTCTCTAATTAAAAAAAAAGTCATTATATGAACATCGAGAGGAAATCAGAATTGACCATTCGTGCTTTAATCTGTGCTCTTGGTTTTATTATGCATGATATTTGAAATATATCTTTCATCAGAATGTAAAAACTTGTTTGAAAGGATAGTTTACCAAAGATTAGAGGGAAAAAATCTAGTTAATTTACTCACCCTCAGGCTATTCAAAATGCTTCTTTAGTGGAACATTAAAAAGATTTTTAGCTGAAACTGTGGTCAATGATGATACATCAAATGCAAGTCAGCCGCTACTAGCATTTTGTGAATGCCAAAATAATAGAAACATGCCTCCTGACAATACTTTGAGATCTTACTAAGCTAAATCATTTGTCTGTGTAAGAAACAGCATAATATTTACTCTACAGTACATCATTAACCGTGATCCACAGGTTTGGCAAATCCATTCATTTTTTTAGGTCAGTTGTTTAAAACCTTAATGCATCATCAACACACCGTGGTATCTCCTGTATTGTTTTTATTTTGTATTTACTCTAAAATAGGGTTGACTTAAAACCAAAATTAAAAATTTTATTTACTTTAATTTTGGTTTGATACCAAATGGTAATAATGGTAATATTCATACTGAATTGATACCACAGACATTTGTTTTTAATATAGAGTATACACTCACTGGCCACTTTATTAGGTACACCTTACTAGTACCAGGTTGGACCCACTTTTGCCTTCAGAACTGCCTTAATCCTTCTGGAAATATTCCTCAGAGATTTCAGTCCATATTGACATGATAATATCATGCAGTTGCTGCAGATTTGTCAGCTGCACATCCATGATGCGAGTCTCCCGTTCCACCACATCCTAAAGGAGCTCTATTGGATTGAGATCTGGTGATTGTGGAGGCCATTTGAGTACAGTGAACTCATTGTCATGTTCAAGAAACCAGTCTGAGATAATTCGGTGATTTATGACATGGTTATCCTGACATCATTTATGACATTGTGTTATCCTGCTGGAAGTAGCCATCAGAAGATGGGTACACTGTGGTCATAAAGGGATGGACATGGTCAGCAACAATACTCTGGTAGGCTGTGGCATTGACACAATGCACAATTGGTACTAATAGACCAAAAGTGTGCCAAAAAATCCCCACACCGTTACACCACCACCACCACCAGTCTGAACCAAGGCAGTATGGATCCATGTTTTCAAGTTGTTGCATAAATTCACATTAATAAGCAGTTGGACAGATGTACCTAATAAAGTGGCCAATGAGTGTAAATATCATAATATTGGCAGGTCATGTTTCCTTATTAATGTTCATAAATGTATGACAAATAAAAGGAAAATGCCATAACACAACAGTCCTGCTCTCGAAACCTTAGTAGTCGATGATCCGCATGTCATGAATGACCAAGAACTAGTTTCTGTACTGAGGACAAAAAGAGGGTAAGTAAATTAAAAGTAAATAAATTTTTTTGTTTTAGTTTTGTCTTTAACTATACTTTTCAGCAGTGGATTTTTATTTGCTTATTTACAATCCGTTTCTGGAATGTAAAAGAAATAAAGACACTGCTTGAAGAAAGAAAAATAATTTAAGTGTGCCACCTGAAACATACTTTATTGAGCCATTTTTATTTTGGGGAAATGCTTTTACTGTCAGTTGTGCATGTCTAATTTTGACATCAATTGCTTTCGTGCCTGGCTGAGAATGCTAAGACATTTCGGTGAGCTGAGCAGTGTCAATACTGACCTTTCAATAACACATTGATTTGCAGTTACTGTAAATGCAGAATCTCCAAAGTACATCAGAAAGCAGACAATAATTGCAAACAAGTAAATAGAGTTGCTGTCACCCTTTTTTGAATGGAAACTGCCAAAATCCAATCAGATGGGCTACTTCCTGTTTATTCAATGAATGTCTATGAAATTTCTGATAATAATTTAGTCATTTAGAGTTTTATTTTTTTTTTCATTTATAACAAATGTTTTTATTTGTTGAATGTAATTTATTATATTTTGTTATTGTAATTTGGTTGTTTCACCAAAGATGGATTTATCAACTCTTCTGAAGTTAAAACACTTTGATTTTGTTGTCTAATAAATGAATGAATAAATGAATTTTTTATCATTTTTTAAATATTACTATTATTATTATTATTATTATTATTTAAATATATATAAAAATAGATATTAATCTTGATTTGCAGTTACTGTAAATGTAAAACCTTCAAAGCACATTGAAAACCAGACAGCTATTGCAAACAAGTAATTAGAGTTGCTATGACTCTTTTTAATTGGAAACTACCACTCGTTTCTTTTTATAGGTGACCATTGCAGGTGACAGAAAAATAAAAATACAGTCTACTTCCTGCATATTCTATAAATGTCTATTTAGTTTTGTTATTTGTAATGTTTATATTTGCTGATTTAAAATGAATGTATTTTTGGTTAATGTAATTTGTGTACCACCTATGATTGATTTATTAACTCCTCTGAAGTTAAAACACTGATATTGTGTCCTTTAAAAATGATTGTAAATATGCCACCGGTTTTATTGTTTTTTTTTTCAGCAAAAGTGCTCTAACAGACAACATTTTTATTTTAAAACCAGAAGAAATCTGCTGAGCTGAGCAGTGTCAATACTAATATTTCAATAACTCATTGATTTGCAGTTACCGTAAATGGAGAGCGCCACAGAAAGCAGACAATAATTGCAAACAAGCAATTAGAGTTGTTGTGACTCAGCAATGCTTATATTCAACTTTTTTATTGTCATTCATCTTTTTTATAGGCAGCAACTGTCTGGAGTTGGAAAAAAACAATCAGACAAGTCACTTCCTGTTTATTGTATAAAGTTCTGATATTATTTCTTCCAAAACAACAATCTTATTATTGAAACTGCCACAGATTTTTTATAAGCCCTACTGCAGGTGACAAATAAGCCATGTCTTGTTTAATCTATAAAGTTCTGACAATGTTTCTTCCAAAAATATTTTGATTTATTGCTTATTAATTTAAAACATTAGTATTGTCTTGTCTAAATATGGTATCTGTCAGCATACAATACAGAATGCCAATCAAAGCGTTTCTGTAGATTGTGTTTAACAAGTGTGATTATAAAAAAACTAAATTCATTATTTTTTACCGTTAGAGGCTGGCTATATTCACACACAACTGTTTAAACCCCCTTATAAAAGTATTTTTGGCATAACATGTCTCATTTCAATTTGAAGAAATATGCAGATCTGAGCAGAGTCAATACCAATGGCCCTTTAAATAACACATTTATTTGCAGTTACTGTAAATAAAGCATCATCAAGGAATCCAGAGCTGTGGTGCAATGCTTATATTCAACTGGTATTATCATTATTATTTTTAATAGAAACTGCCATTCATCTTTTAACAGGCGGCTACTGCAGGCGGCGAAAAAAGCCAATCAGACTGGTCACTTCCTGTGGGTGGGGTCTGATAGCTGGGGCTCGAAGATTTCGCCAGTGCTGAACCAGGAGGAGATGGCGGAAGGAGCTGTCACCATCCTACCCAAACGCCAGTCCATCAGAGGCGAGTGACAGATTAAATCCTCCACTTGTCAGCGCTTGCTCTCGTCCATTAGAGAGCAGTTCTAAAACCAGAGTGTGTGCTTAATGTTTTCTGACAACACTTTAGCTGCTGGTCATGCATTTAGTGTTCGTAATCGAGTCATGATGCATGCATAGTGTTAGAATGGTTCACTCAAAAAAAAATTTCCATCAGAAATTCCTCCAGATGCATCAAAAGGTGAGTTCATGCCATGCTGTAATTACTGTAATTACGATATTCCATCTTGTAAGAAGAGTTCAAGTACTTCATAGAACTTATAATTACAATTTGTGAACTTGTGAATTTCCTGAGGGCTGTGACTTGTACCACATGACCACAATGCAATATCTCCGTTTATTTTAGTCGATGTTATTTTTGCTGTAGAATGTCACGTGTGTTCATATTGAAATGATGGTAATTACGACATGGCATGAACACAGCTACTGTAAATGCTTTCTTCATTGTAAGACAAAAATAAAGACAGCAAAGTAGTAAAGTGAAACAAATGCAGCTCATGCTCTTCAAACTTTTAAAAACCACAGCAGAAATCAGTCAACTTCTGTGCTTTTATTTCAGGTCTTCTAAATGCATTGGATGGTTTTGTGTGATCAATTGACACAAATGTAAAAAAGTTGTTTATTAAAATGCCTCTATTGTAGCTTTTAAATACATTTGATTTTCTGACACATTGTCAAGCAGCTTGTCTGATCTACATACATTATATATTGTTTTATATGATGTAATATCATTCTTTATCAGATAACTTGTTTGTAACTTTGAATTCCTTGGCAATTAAATATTTTAATATATATGTTTTAAATGTTGTAATGATACATATGTCATTATTTTAACATTAATTACAATAAATTATTGCTTTGTTTTGTCTAATAAGGTGCTATATTAAATAACTTGTATAGTAGCGTTGGAAAAATATATATATATATATATATTACAGTCTTAAATTGTTGTTTTTTATTAAGTGGTTAAATTAGATCATTTTTAAGAAAAGTAATGTGAAAGTATTAGTTTTTTATATTAGTGTTTTTTTTTTATTATTATATTTGAAGAGTAAAGGTCATTGCACAATGAAGTCTGAAATTTTCATATGCGTTTTTTTTTTTCGTATTCATATCTGAAAAATTTTTAATGTATACAAACCTTGCACACTGAATCCGTGGTGTATTAATCGAAAAAAAAAGCAAAACATTTCAATTCAAGTCAATTCAAGTAGTGATATTTCGTTCTCCTCTCTATAAAAATAAAGAGGAATATGCTACATATTATGTTCATCCAATACTGTAAAGAGAGGAAGGAGAGTTCTCCTTATCCTAGGGCTGTGCTGGATTATAGCGAAATACAAATAAAATTTTTAGGAAATCAGTGGAATTTTGATACATTGCTTGTGATAGTTGCAGCATAGACTCATTCTAAAAAAAACGTAGCCCTATATACATTTCTGGAGACCATGAATTATGTAGCCAGAAGTACATTTCATCTTTGCTGCTTCTACTATAGCCATGACCACGACTCTTACTACTACAATGGTTACTAATAATAGAACCTTTTCAAAAGTGTGTGTGTGTGTGTGGACTATCCTGTCACAAAACGCTGCGAAAATGTCCTACATGACGTTAATAGATCGATTAGGTGTTTACATGTCTGTACTGCACTTTAATAATGCGACTAAAATCGGCATACTCTACACGTCTTAATTTGATTTCTCTTTAATTCGATTTTGAACTCTGATCATAGTCTCATTAATCTGATTAAATTAATCAAAAATTGCTGTTTTTATGGTTAACTCTTAATCAGAGTATTGTCTTAATCACATTAAAATTGAATTATTGGTGTCCATGTAAACGTAGTGATCATATGCTGGAATTGAAGCATGGCATATCAGTCATAATTTCTTCATGATGTCCTCGTGTGCTGGAGAATTGAAGTACTCTTAACAACACTATAGGTATCTAATTTAAAGTATATAGACTTTAGGTTTAGTTTATCGGTTTTATGATCCAGCTCTACTTCTCTGTCTCGTGTTTTTGTTCATGTGAAATCCTTTTTTTCCCCCCTACCCAGTTCTATTGTATGCCTATATGCTTATGGTATTTTCTTGACTGCTGTGGTGACATTGAACTGCATGACGATTCTTTAAAAACTCCCAGTTTGTTTCCCAGAGAAAAGTTCGGAGTGACATGTAGAAGAGTAAATGATGACAGATTTTCCATTTTTTTGAGTGAACTATTAATAGCAAAACAGAACCTTGAGACACAAAAAAATGATGTTGCATGCAAATGTTCCGTCAAATCATGCTGCTCTCTGCAGTTCATTGGCTGAGAGCTTTGAGTCTGACAGAGCGCATTAAAGTGACACAGATCTCATCGATCTACCCCTCAGGCTTTGATCGCTACTTCACCAGCCGCACGCTGGAGAACAACCGCAGGAATATCTGGTTTGCCGAGTTCTGGGAGAACAATTTCAACTGCAAGCTCAGCCGCCATGCCTTGAAGAAGGGATCTGGCATTAAGAAATGCACAAGTAAGAATCTCTCGCTCTCCCTCTGGCAACACTTCATTTCACAGAGCTCCATAAAAGAGAGAAAGTGAGCAAAGAGAGAAGCCAAATCTATCGTGAAAGACTTGGCCCGCTGTTCTCAGATCGCCTGAAATGGGCCTTTGTTTACACCAGAGTCTGATTAGTCATACCACAGAAAAGCTGCTCTACGTCTGATGTTTTCTGATGCACAGCAGCAGATTCCCTGCACTGAGCACACACTTTCAATGCAATCCAACCTGCTGGATAAAATTCGATTATCTTAACTACCAGTTTAGCTACAAGAATTCTATAAGTACTAGCCATCGCAGTCATTCTGACTGTTCATAATGGACTTCAGCAAATGTCAGGCCATATTTACAGTACATCTGAAGCTTCCACCGAGGTTTATAATGCAGCTTTGAATGTCTGTCATTATATTTTACAATCTTTTTTTGAGATATTTCATTGTGTCAGAGCTAGGGCTGTGCAAATTAATCAGAATTTAATTTCAACATTAACCGAGATACAATGAGTTCCCACCTCTTTTTCAGTTTCAAATGGAAATCTGTGAACTCATCAAATGTAACTTTTTCAGCTTGACTTAAATACTGTAAAACCTAATAAGTTAGGGTAACTCAAACCATTTGAGGAAACCGATTGCAACAAACCATTTAAGTTCGAAAACTAATCCTGATGAGCACTTTGATCTTAATCCATTTGAGTAAATGAAACATTTTGAGCACAGTAAAACCCAATAAATGAAGAAAACTCAAACCAACTGAGTACTGTAAAACTCAATGGGCTCTATTTTGACGGTCCATGCGCAGAGCGCAAAACGCGGGGCTCAAACGCTTTCAGGGCATGGCAGAATGCATTTTTGCTAATTTACGGACGGAAAATGCGCTTTGCGCCAAGGCGCATGGGCTAAAAGGGTTGAGTTTATTTTCTTAATGAGTTATAGGTGTGTTTTGTGAATAAACCAATTAGAGTCTCATCTCCCATTCCCTTTAAGACCCAGCTACGTCGCGCCAAGAGCGCATTCGCTATTTACAGGACGCAAAGTAAGTCTAAGTGGAAAAAATTAGCATTTCACAAGCAAACAGTTAACAGTTAACAGTTTTTTTAACAGAAAACTGTTAAACAGAGCATCTACTGCGTGAGAATGAGAGATAATGGATCACTTTCGCATTTGCTCTTGGATAGGGAAACGTTTACACACAGACATCAATTAGCCTTTAAATAATTAATTTTGTTTAAGCGCAAAGATTTGTTTCAAAACTATTTCTAAATTCAGTTCTAATTTCCAGCAAACGAATAAATGAACAATAATGACCAAGTGTGGTCAAAATACTGAGTTATTTCCAAATACACATGCTGTGCCCCATATGGTCTAAAACCTGACAGGCGGGCAAATCTAAGCTTGTTTTTAATAAAACAAATATAAATATGGATATATTAAAAAATACTGCTAATAATAATAACATTATAGCATTATAGCAAATTGTTATGAATGAACTGAAAAAGCCTCCCGAGATGAAGAAGACTTAAAAGCAGTGATTTTTCATATTTATGTAGGCTAGAAAATAATATGTTTTGTAATATTTTAATCCTTTATATTTATATCCTATATCTATTCTTATTACATCCTATATATATCCTTAATATTTAAATTTTTTCATATGTAAAGATATTTGCCTATTGCTTTCTTGTGCGTATTAAGCAGTGTGTAAGCGAGGCGCAAGGAGTTTAGACCGGCTTTGTTTTGGTCTAATGAAAAATCCATTATTGTTTCTCAAAATAGCAACGCGCCAGCGGTCCGCCTCAGAACGCCTTCCTTTTTAGATCAGAACGCCTATGGGCGCACAAATGAGCGCTAATGCATTTGCTATTTAAACAGCGTAGCGCAACGCCTCAAAACGACTCTTGCGCCAAGCTGAAACTACCAAAAGACTATTGCGCCGCGCCTTGCGCCACACTGCGCCGGGTGTATGATAGGGCCCAATAAGTTAAGGCAACTCAAACAGTTTGAGGAAACTGATTGCAACAAACCATTTGAGTTAAAAAACTTATCGATATGAGTACTGTGAACTTACTCTATTTAAATTGAAGTAATGAGGAGTTTAATTAACTCATTACCTTCAACACTGAGTTCAAAACTCATTTCAAATGAGTAGAATTAACTGTCAGTAAATTTTGAGTTAACTACACTCATTTCATTTGATAAATTTTAACCGTTGGGTTTTACAGAGTAGACGTGTTTAAAGTTGCTAAGAATTTAATTTCAATATGTTGATGCACTTCTAACTAAAACAGGATATTAAAAAGGGGGCAGGATTTTTCATAAATGCACATTTCAATGCATCATGAAAACCTTATGGACACGTATAAAGAGCAGCTTACTCTGTTATGGCCATTAGACAGTCCTACTTTTTTGTTTTTGTCATTTTAGTGTAATTAAAATATCAGAATACATTAGACATAGACTATGCCCTAGGGAAAAAGTCAGGGCGCTACAATTACATGGGCTAAATTTCAACAAAGTTATTAAACTGCAGCATTTAAAAATGCTCAGAATGACTGCCTCGGTAGTTCAAGTGTTAATTGATTGGAGACTCCTCTCCAGGGAAGAGCAGCCCAAGGTTCAGACCAGTCAAACCCCATCCGCTGGGCTGTGAAAAAAAAGGTTGAGTCCTAGCAACACATCCAGGCTTTATCCAATCAGTGCAGGTTGCGATCTTACGAGGAGGGGTTTCCGCTGGCAGACCTTCTCTAGGGGCAGCTATGATGGCGCGTCTAATTCTCAGCATGTAACCTACCAAGCATTACTGCGCTTACTGCACTGCACCAGTAAGCAGGAGAGGATATTAACCCCTCGCTTCAGTGTCGGTATGGTGACCTCCTACAGACGGCGGAAGTCAGATTATGTGCGACTGTGGCAAAAGGGGCTCTCCGTATCGTCGCACCGCGCTAAATGTCACCGTGCATAATCCTTGTCACTGTGCTCACTTGTAATGGCTGGCCTTTAGCACACTGCAAAGAAGGAGAAGAAGTATCTGGCCTGAAACAAAACCCATCGCTCCTCCACAACGTAATAAATCACTTTTTCTTTATGCTAATTGCTGCGCCTGCAAGAAAATTCATCATTGTTACCTCGTGTTCTTGAATAGCCATTGGTGATTAAATGCGAGGGCTTCTATGCACTTGATTAAAAAAATATGGTTGGGTATTTCTGTGTGTATTTGCTTGAATAAAATGCATAACAAGCCACTTAGCAAAGCTTTTTCTTTCTTTTAACTAGTTTACATTTAAATGTTTATTGCATGCTGTTGCTGTACTAATAGACTCACAACTTAAAGTTAAAAATTAAAAGGTTAACAAGTTTAAAAGTATATAGTATAAAAGGTTTTACCTTTATTAAAAAACTTTAAAACCAAATTCTGGGACAGTTCTTTGTATACATTAATTTCTGTTTTTTATTTTATTTTATTTTATTTCTTAAAGCGGTGCATTCATTGAATTTTGTTTTATTTTATTTTATTTTTTTAAGCTGTGCATTTATTTTATTGAACTTTATTTTTATTTAATTTTATTTCTTTAAGCAGTGCATGTATTTTATTTTATTTTAGCAGTGCATTTATTTTATTTGTATACATTAATTTCAGCTTTTTTAATTTAATTTAATTTAATTTAATTTAATTTAATTTAATTTAATTTAATTTAATTTAATTTAATTTTATTTAATTTTATTTAATTTAATTTAATTTTATTTAATTTTATTTTATTTTATTTATTATTTTATTTTTTTATTATTTTATTTTATTATTATTATTTATTTCTTTAGGCAGTGAATTTATTTTATTTCTTTAAGTAGCGCATTTATTTTATTTCTTTAAGCAGTGCATTCATTTTGTTTTATTTTATTTCTTTAGGCTATGAATTTATTTAATTTAATTTTATTTTATTTCTTTAAGCAGTTAAATTATTTACTTGTATACAATTTCTGTTTACAATAACTTAATTAAATGTTTTTTTTATTTAATTCAGTTTTATTTCTTTAAACGGTGCATTTATTTAATATAATAAAATGTTTAATTTTATTTAATTTGATTTCTTTAAGCACTGAAATTATTTACTTGTATACATTTTTTGTTAACATTAACCTAATTAGATGTTATTTTATCAATTCAGTTTTATTTCTTTAAGCGGTGCATTTATTTAATTTAATGAATTTTTTATTTTATTTTATTTTATTTTATTTTATTTTATTTTATTTTATGTTATTTTATTTTATTTTATTTTATTTTATTTTATTTTATTTTATTTTATTTTATTTTATTTTAATTAATTTTGTTTTATTTTATTTTATTTTATTTTATTTTATTTTATTTTATTTTATTTTATTTTATTTTATTTTATTTTATTTTATTTCTCCAAGCAGTAAAATTATTTACTTGTATAAATTCATTCCTGTTTACATTAATTTAATTAAATGTTACTTACTTTATTTTCATCACTTTAAGTAATGAATTTATTCACTTGTGTACATTAATTTATGTTTTACATTAATAAAATATTATTTTATTTTATTATTTTTAGAAGAAGAGGAAAATTTACAGTTCCTTTGCATTCTGGAATATATATTAGTGTTCAAATGCCACTTGCCTAAAAAATATGACAGGATGTTTTTCTGTGCATGAAATGCAAAACTCAGCCCAGCTTTTCCTTCCTTTATGGTAGTTGTGCGTTTGAATATTTTTCGTGCATGCTTTTGCAACACCCAAGGGCTCCTATCAGAAAACAAGAGTGTGTGTGAGCAGAATTGCACATATGCTGACATCAGGCTTGATTATTCATGTAAAGAACAATTCGGCATTTGCCATGCACATTGTAGCAGATTTATAATGGCACATGGGAAATGAAAATGGTGTTAGACTGTTTGCACAGCTTTATTAGTTCATGAAAACGACTGCACGTTGAAATACAATGCAGCCTTAACTGGGTCGCATCCTCTAACAGCTTTGTCTCAAAGGGAGGATGTAATATTTGTCTGAAAGCACTGATTCAGAACCGGAGGCCACTATGTCTGCGGCTTGCTAAACCTTTATCGTTTGCTGTGGAGCCCGGAGGTAGCATAGTGACATCTCCTGGGTCTGGGTGTTTTCAGCCTGTAATAACTGCTGACGGAGATTAACAGTCAGGATCTGCATGCATTTTCCATTAAGGTTTAGCTTGCTTGGTTGAATTCTTATGATTAGACATGGACATGTATTAGACTTTTTTTTTTTTTTTTTTTTGTCAAGGATGGCAGTTATTTTCATGCACCAGTATGATTGTGAAAATATTAGATGCGATTTCTCAGTGTCTCCTAGCATGCAGCATGTGCTATCCATTCAAGATGGGTGCTTTCTGAGAAATTTTGGGGCTTGTTTTGCACATTGTCATTGGCACAGTGAGAAACTGTTGGGTTTTTTTAGTCATCCAGACAGACTACAGTGTAAATATAGCCTCGTAGGGACAATGCTAATGCATGAGTCAACAGGCACCCACAGATTTGCCCAAATTCCAGCTGACATTTTCGATAATGACTAATGTGATGGAGGAACTGTGAAACGTATTTAGGGTATGAATCAAAGCTGATTTGATGACATCACTGCCTTCCGTCCATTTCATTGTCTGTGAGCTGGATTTTGCATGTACTATCATAAACAGCACTGCAAATCAGCTGCCTGGACTTGAGGGAAAGTACCAACTGTGCATTAATTAATTAATTGATTAAATCATTCATTCATTCATTCATTCATTCATTCATTCATTTATTCATTCATTCGTTCATTCATTCATTCATTTACTCACTTATCTGTTCATTCATTCATTCATTTACTCACTTATCGGTTCGTTCATTCATTCATTCATTCATTCATTCATTCATTCATTCATTCATCCATTCATTCATCCATCCATCCATTCATTCATTAATTTATTCATTCATTCATTATCTCACTTATCCGTTCATTCATCCATTCATTCATTCATTCATTCATTCATTCATTCATTTATTCATTCATTCGTTCATTCATTCATTCATTTACTCACTTATCCGTTCATTCATTCATTCATTTACTCACTTATCGGTTCGTTCATTCATTCATTCATTCATTCATTCATTCATTCATCCATTCATTCATCCATCCATCCATTCATTCATTAATTCATTCATTCATTCATTCATTATCTCACTTATCCGTTCATTCATCCATTCATTCATTCATTCATTCATTCATTCATTCTCTCACATATCTGTTCATTGATTGATTGATTGATTGATTCATTCATTCATTTACTCACTTGTCTTTTCATTCATTCATTCATTTACTCACTTATCTGTAAATTAGTTTGTTCATTTGTTCATTCATTCATTCGTTCATTCGTTCGTTCGTTCGTTCGTTCGTTCATTCATTCATTCATTCATTCATTCACTCACTCACCTATCCCTTTATTAATTTGTCATTCATTAATTCATTAACCTATGCATGTATTCATTTTAATTGATTGATTTATTGATTCATTAATTTATTAATTGACATCTTCATTCATTCATTCATTCATTTACATATCCATTCATTCATTTACTCATTTATTAATTTATCCATTCATTCATTCATTCATTCATTCAATCAATCCTGCATCCATTCATTCTTGCATCCATTTATTCCTGCACTCAGTTACTGATTGATTCATTTTTAAGTTAATTCATTTGTTGATCCATTCCTTTTTCATTTGTGTTTGTTCATTCATTCTCTCCTTCATTCATTCCTTCATTCCTTCTCTCCTTTCATTCAATTATATGTTAATTAGTTTGATTGATTGATTGATTGATTGATTGATTGATCCATTTACTCACTTATCTGTCCATTCATTCATTCATCCCTGCATACACACATGCATTGATTCATTTAATCATTGATTGATTAGTTTATTCATTCATTCATTTCTGCATTCACCATTTATTCATTTTAATTCATTGATTAATTAATTAATTGATTCGTTCATTCACTTATTCATTCATTCATTCATTCATTCATTCATTCATTCATTCACTTAACTTTAATTGATTTGTTGTTAATTCATTTTTTCATTCATTTGTTTCTTCATTCATTCACTTATGTATTTATCCATTATTTGTTTGTTGATTGATTGATTGATTGATTGATTGATTCATACCTTCATTCAATTGTTTGTTCGTGCATGAGTGTGTCTGTCCGTCCACTCATTCATTCATTCATTCATTCATTCATTCATTCATTCATTCATTCATTCATTCATCCATTCATTACTTTACGCATGATTCACTTTTTTATTAATTGATTTGTTGATTCAATATTACATTGATTGATTCTGTGATTGATTCTTTCATTTATGAATTTGTGTATTGATTCATTGTTTTCATTAAATCAGTATTACTGTATTATTTAGTCTACGTTGCATATGGTCAGCAAAGCCAAATCCATTATTCCTATATCAGCCATTTTGCCATCAACACTTTTTTAATTTGACATGGAATACTATATTTCATAACCCCTTGGCATGTCATCACAAATAATTAACTAGACTGATCCAATAGGTCAGTCACACCCTTCTGAAAAAAATAAGCGGTTTAATATGACAAAAATCTCACCAAAATTGTTTGAAGCTATAACTCTGCAATGCTTACAAGCATTCAGACCCAACATGGTCTGTTATGACAACAATAACCTGGAGTTATTTGCACAATGTTCAAGACAGTGCCACCTCATGGTCGGGAGATTTAGATTTTTTACTTTTTTCCATATGACTTCGGAACAGTTTGGTCAAAAATCACATGAATGGTCTTTTAATATTTAGAGCCACATAATGAGGGATTATATGATATTTATTTTTTTCTATATCTAATGTTGGCTTGCAAATTTTGAAACTTTGAATTGTATAAACACATCTGTGCATTGTTACAAAATTTTGTATGTGTTTTCAGCCATACCCTATAATTAAAATTAGAAAGTTTTCAACTGTTCCCATCTTGTGGTCAAAATAAATATATAATAAGCTTTATATTAGTCTTGTTTGTTTTCATGAGACTGGTCTCGAGTTATGCTGATAAACAGTGTACACAAAATTAAAATGTATACAAATAATGTCATAGTCAATGAAATCCTCTGGACAACAATTAGAATTTTCTATGAAAACCTTCTTTTTTAAACTAAATTTTCCCCCATAATCAACTTGAATTATATCCAGACCATGGCGGCAAAAAAATAAATAAATACAATTGACACATCACTCTGAACACACCATATCGGTTTGGTAAAAATGCCAGCTTCAAGTCAAAAGGGCTAAATCATTCCACTCAGTGATTGTATATATGATTTTTCATCCTGGCTAAAAATCTTAAAATGTCTTAAATTACTGCTGTAGCTGATCCCCCCTGCCATCCTCAACTCCTCGTTCTGCCTCTCTTATCTAAAACCTGTAATTGCTGCTTCTAGCTATATTTATTATTGTTGTGATCACTTTTTTGGGTAAACATTGCAGGTTTAATGGTGTTCACAGGCACAGAGATGCACCTCACAAAAGTGACTCACTCCCAGATCATTTTAAGTAATTTCAAGATCACATTGATTCAGACGTGCCTCAAAGTGGTGTCGACCAAATGAGTCAGTTGTTTACTCTGTAATTATTCAGTCCTGTTCCATCAGTTTGACCCGTTGATGTGGGTTTGTGTGCCGATGGTGTAATCAACCAATCACAGTAACGATTGGCAGTATCTTGCCGTTTTCTTCTCGTGCTGGCGTCACGCTCTAGGAGCTCAGCAAGAACACATTGAGCTCAAGGGAGGTCCCCTGCTGAAACCTAATCCGCTAATGTCGCTCTTAAAGAGTGCTGCTTTAGAAAACCCAGTGATAGAGAAGTCATTTGATGTCAAATTTCTCATTTAAAGTGTTCCCTTTTACTTCCTCTGTAGAAAGGTCAATAGTTGAAGCGAAACCCAGTAGGTGCAAGTAGATTTTTCACCTTGAGGCCTGTTGGCTTGATTCTTACAATTTATTGGCATTCTGTCAACTTTTTTCAATAGGCCTCATTCAAGAAACACATGCAGCACAAATTTCCGTGTAAATCATTCAGAAAACCATTTCTACATCAATTCGGTACGCGCTTAAATCACAATTTTACACTCAGGGTCATGAAAAAATAGGACCCTGTGGTGACAATTGTTATATATTCTATTCTATTCTATTCTATTCTATTCTATTCTATTCTATTCTATTCTATTCTATTCTATTCTATTCTATTCTATTATATACAACAGTTCTGTCTAGTTCTTGAATCTGATTGGCAAATAGTCGTACAATATTCTGCCAGAATGTGTACTCCACCCACATACAACAACAAGCAAAGGACATTCTACAGTTTGACAAATATTGCTGCTGTTAGACAACATATTGTACTTTTGACCCTTTTTTAGTCAAGAACGTAGTTATACAAATGCAACTATGCAGTTTATTTATAAGGATAGTGCCTATTTTAAAACATTTATAATTTCTAAAGAGACAGTGACAGAGACCGCATAATAAGACCTAAGAGAAATGCAGCATAATTTTTAAACTACAGCTGATCAAATCATTACTGAACTGGTAAATGACTTTCTAAGTCGATCTCTCTGTTTTGTATGCTGTAGTGCTGCATTATACCATAGGTATATTTTGATCTCCCATTTACAACAGAGAAATACTTGGTGATATCTCTGTAGTCAGATGGCATTTAGGTATATATCATATATTAGACATTATGCTAGAGAAAAGTGGATTCTGACATGCCCTTAATGCGTTTGCGCCCTGCACTTTGCACTTTGTGCATGGATTGTCAAAATAGAGCCCTAGGTTTGAAAGCACCCTTAGGCACACCTCTTACCAGTGCTGATATATTATATTATATTATGTGTGTGTGTGTGTGTGTGTATATATATATATATATATATATATATATATATATATATATATATATATATATATATATATATATATATATATATATATATATATATTATATTATATTATATTATATTATATTATATTATATTAAATTATATTGCATTATATATTATTTTTTGTTATTTTATTTTATTTTATATTATATTATATTATATTATATTATATTATATTATATTATATTATAATATATTATATTATATTATATTATATTATATTATATTATATTATATTATATTATATTATATTATATTATATTAATGGTGTGGTGCTTCAAAAATTGTTAAAGGGATAGTTTCCCCAAAAATTTAAATTGTTAAAATTTTCTCTCCGTTTGTCAACCTGTTTGAGTTTCTTTCTTCTGTTTGTTACGAACCCTGTTTAAAATAAAAATAATAATAATCCACAAGGGAACACAACATAAAGAGGACACATGAATCCAGTTTCGTCTAAACTAAACTTTGGACAAAACCAACAAATAACAAAGCATAATAAAGTAAGACTTTAGGCGGGAAAGGCAGAAAATTAAAATAAACTAAAAAAGCTTGATGGCTGTCAGTGAAGCCTCCTCTTTCTTAACTCAACATCGGTCCATATTTATAGCCAATTTGTAATAGCGCAACTTGCCAAAGGTGTTCAAAGTCGAACCTGCCAGACTCTTAGAAACAAACAGTGAATGACGTCATGACACACACACAAGCAGGCAACTGCCTTAATATGTTGAACACAAACTATTTTGAAGAAAAGTAAAAACCTGTAACCATTGACTTCCATAGTATTTATATTTGCTACTGTAGATGTCAGTGGTTACATTTATCTTTTTTTTTCCAAAATATCTTCTTTTGTGTTCAACAGAAGAAATATTATATAACCCCTTGAGGGAGAGTAAATTATAAGTACAGTTTCATTTTGCGGTGAACTATCCCTTTAAGTTCATTCTGAACAGATAACCATGACTGTGCCAACATTTTAATATGTTGCTTGGTGCATGTATTATGGGAATTCATGAATCAAATGACCAATAAATGACATCAGAAGGTTAATGCATTAATAGCATTTTTGAAGAAATAAACAAGTAAAAATGTAATGTAATAGTTTATAAATCATATGCGGTCATAACAGTTTTATTTAAAAAAATAATAAAATATGGGTCTGCATTTGATTGACCTTCGAGCCTTGCCCAATGGCATATCTGTAACATATCTATAACAAACACAGATGAGCCACTAGTATTTAAAAAGCAATGTAGATGTACCACTAAATGATGTTAATATTTGAATATGATCTTTCTCTGTATTACATCACTGAGCCAGTGGTCATTTTTATAATGGCACATCATGATAACAGAATTGCCACCCTGGGAAATAAAGGAGATTGTTAAGATAGCAGATATTCAGGTTGTTAGCGATCCTGTGAATTGATTTAAGAGCATTGTTAAAGTCGAGGTCTAACTTTGAATACTGATTTAGGTCTGTAAATGCAATCTAGTCTTTTATTTTATGTTATCATTTTTAACAGTAGTACATATTACAACACATTTAGACAATACAATCAATACAAAATGTATGTCATGTAATGTGTATTTACAGTATATAGCATATTTCTTGTGTATGGCCACACACCCAAAGCGCTTCACATTCATGAGGAGGGGATCTCTCCACACCCCCATCAGTGTTCAGCATCCACTTGGATGATGCGACAGCAGCCACAGGACAATGGCGCCAGTGCGCTCACCACACACCGCTATTGGTAGAGTGGAGAGACAGTAATAAGGCCAATTTGGTGGATGGTGATGATTGGGAGGCCATGACGGGTGAGGGCCAATGGAAGGTATTTGGCCAGGACATCGTGGTTACACCCCTATTGTTTACGAAAAGTGCCATGGGATTTTTAATGGCCACAGAAAGTCAGGATCTTGGTTTAATGTCTCATCTGAATGGCGGTACTCACTGACAGTATAATGTCCCCTTCACTATACTACGGCATTAGGACTCACAGACCACAGGTTGTGCGCCCCCTGCTGGCCTCACTAATCCCACTTCCAGCAGCAACCGATATGTTTGATAAAATTCAGCCCATAAAAATTCTTTGCAACCAATTACCTTAAAAAAAATGTAAATCCAATTAATCTTTTTTTTTTCAGTGTAATTGTTTACGTTTATGGTAAATAATTTAATAATCTGCCCTGCAATATTGTATTGTTGTTGTTAAAAGGAATACAAGTTCTACAGATTCTAATCATTTCAGCAGAAAACACACTGTAAAAAGAGATTATTTACTTTACCTAAAAAAATGAGTAAACACATTCCCTTAAAAGTGACAAGTTGACTTTACTTACACTAAATAAGTTAGTAAATCCAATGTAACTTAGAACTGTTAAGTTTATTTAACTTCATTTAAAGTTCATTTATATAACATTTCTTAAGACAACATGTTTATTCACTTTTTAAGTAAAGTCAACAAAAACTTTTTTACAGTGCAGCCATGAATTCTAAGTATGGGTATGCTATAGCAAACATCTCTCCAATGAGAGTAGCTAGCATTTTGTAATGAGATATTGATCCACCGTATAGTATTTAATTGATCACTTTATCTTTCCAATGTTTGGGGGCTTTAAGAGATGTATTATTATTATTATTATTATTATTATTATTATTATTATTATTATTATTATTATTATTTTACTTTTGCCATAATTGCTATTGCCTTGGCCAAACTGTCAACCGTTTGTCATAAACTCAAGGAATTTAAATATTTGGAATTCTTGGGTCAGCCCGAACAAAAGTGGAGTCACTCAGACTTTCTCTACTGTGCACCGTTTTTCCGCTACTCCGAGATTTGTCCGAAACCTACTTTTGCAAACTAGTCCTAGTTATTGTTATTATTATTATTATTATTATTATTATTATTATTATTATTATTTTACTTCTGCCATAACTGCTATTTTCTTGGCCAAACTGTAAGACCTAGAGGCTTTAAACTTGGTCAAATATAGTAGTCCTCACCGCTACTCAGATCCAAAGACTCATCCAAATTGGACCATAGGTGGCACTAAAGTATTAAAAACCAATTTTTTGGAGGGCATGTTGGCCACCATTCATACATCGTTTGTCATAAACTCAAAGACTTTATATATTTGGAATTCTTGGGTCAGCCCGAACAAAAGTGGAGTCACTCAGACTCTCTCTACTATGCACCGTTTTTACGCTTCTCCAATATAGGTCCGAAACCTACTTTTGCAAACTAGTCCTAGTTATTATTATTATTATTATTATTATTATTATTATTATTATCTGTATTCCGAAATCATGCATTTAATTGATTAAAGTTACATTTTGAATAACCATTACAGTATATTGCCAAGTGAAAGCTATTTTGGTTTTCCATGTTTTTTTTGTTTTTTTTTTATCCAATTGAAAAAAATGTCTAAACAACCCCAAACTTTTGAATTGTAGTGTTTTAGATTGAGTGCTTAAAAAAAAAAAAGAAAAAAAAGAAAAACTCACATCAGAGCGTCGTGTTGAATTGAATTCAGATAATGCCCCAGATAGCAAGTTAATGAGTACAGGAATGTATAGCATTGGCCCTTTATCAGAGAGAATGCAATACTGAAATGTAAAGACAGCGTTGACCCCCACGCTTATCGAAGATGCCGCAGCCAGAGATAGCAGAGTGCGCTACATCAATGCTGCGAATTTTTTTTTTTTTTCAGCCCTCACAAAAGCCCTCTGGTTACTGTCGGATTAAAAGGCTGGATATCTCAGCGTTCAGCTCTCTCTGCCTCTCCTCCTCTCTGCCTCATTCCCATTCTCTATCTCTCGGTCTCTGTCTTTCTCTGTTTGTGGCACTCGGCTCTGCTTTTATCAGGGTTGAACATACAGGAAATTCTCCATGCAGAGAGCAGCTTGTGATTACGGATTGCACATGTTGCGATGGATCTCTGTGATATCAGGAGATGGGAGGACAAAGTTTAGCTTGTTGACATCTGTTTGCTGTAGCTACCTTATTTCATTGCTCTCGGGAGTATATAGGTAATGCACAGCTTGTTTTTGAGCATACACTGGAAAAAAATGACACTTTGAACCAACTTTAAAAAATGACTATAATTTATCATTTTTTATTCATAAAGTTGAAGTCAGAATTATTAGCCCCCCTTCAATTTTTTTTTTCATTTTTAAATATTTCCCAAATGATCTTTAACAGAGCAAGGGGAATTTTCACAGTATATCTAAATATTTTTTCTACTTGGGAAAGTCTTATTTGTTTTATTTTGGCTAGAATAAAAGCAAATACATTTTTTAAAACCCTTTTAAGGTCAAAATTATTGGTCCCCTTAAGCGATATTTATTTTTGATAGTCCACAGAACAAACCATCATTATACCATAACTTGTCTAATTACCCTAACCTGCCTAATTCACCTAACTATTATAGTTAAATGTCACTTTAAGCTGTATAGTAGTGTCTTGAAAACTATCTAGTCAAATATTATTTACTGTCATCATGGCAAAGATAAAATAAATCAGTTATTAAAAAAAATGAGTTATTAAAACTATTATGTTCAAAAATGTGTTGAAAAAATCTTCTCTCCATTAAACAGAAATTGTTGGAAAAATTAACTGGATGGCTAATAATTCAGAGGGGCTAATAATTCTGACTTAAGCTGTATATGTTTTTTGTTTGTTTTTCCTCAGAGTAATTTAACTTTGGTCAAAAACTGCATAAAATGCAATTTAGTCTGAATCTAAATTATTTTAAAAAAATTACATTCACACAAAGTAAAGATATTGTTTAATATAGAGACACTAAATATACAGTTGCTCCTGAATTATTAGCCCCTTGTACATTTTTTGCACTGATTTCTGTTTAACAGAATGAAGATATTTAAACACATTTCTGAACATAATAGTTTTAATAACGCCTAATAACTGATTTCTTTTATCTTTGCCATGATGATAGTACATAATATGTTACCACATATTTTTCAAGATACTAGTATTCAGCTTAAAGTGCCATTAAAGGCCTAACTTCAATGTAAACCCTAATAAGTTGAGACTACTCAAATGAATTGAGGAAAATAACTCGCTCAGTTCATTTGAGTAATGAGTAATCAATAACTCAATTAAGTTGACCAAATGTGGTCTCTTCATTGGATTAACTTAAATATTTAAGTGCAGATAACTCGGCCAATAGACTAATCTTACAAATTTTTCAGGTTTTATATTCTTTACTTACTCCCAGGGCCATTTATATAGAGTTTGATATTTAGCTGCACCATGTTGGTGTTTCATAACATCTAAAAATTTTTCTAGGTGGGTCATTAGCCCAACGCTCAGCCCAAACGAGGACCAAGACACATGAGCATACGCTACAGACAATTCACCTACAGTACAGCGCATGTCTTTGGACTTGTGGGGGAAACCAAAGCACCCGAAGGAAACCCACACGAACATAGGGAGAACATGCAAACTCCACACAGAAATGCCAACTGGCCCAGCTGGGATTCGAACCATCTTGCTGTGAGGCATGAGCGCTACCCACTGCGCCACCATGTCGCCCCTGCATACATCAATGAAGAAAAATGTAAATGAGTATTTAAATATCTACTCACTAAATTAACTTTTCTCTTTCGTCAGCTGGGTTCAGGTAGTGCCTCTGTCCTGCTGTGCTTCACTAAAATTTACCATCACAAGCAAAATGACCTCCTTGTGTCATATTACATATATCGATCAATTAGCGTGGTTGACAAGGCAGAATTTCAACTGCAACCAATCTTTTTAAACAGAAACTATAGTGAATAGTTTAAAAAATTTAAATATTAAGTTCAGAGAACTTAAAATATTAATTTAACGTTTTTTGCTGCATCATAAGTAAGTTAAAAACACAAGTTTAAGTTTTGATGCCAGAACTTGCTATTTTAAGTAATGTCAAGCTATATTACCTTAAAATCTTTAGTAATGACAACAGCGGTGGTTACAGTTTAGGCAAATTTCGCAAATAAATATACAAACAAATAATGTATAAAAAAATAATATTGCTGAAAGGGGCTACTAATATTGACTTTAACATGATTTTTAAACAATTAAAACTGCTTTTATTTAAGCCGAAATAAAATAAATAAGGCCTTATCAGGAAAAAAAAATAATATTATAGGAAATAATCAGAAAAAAATCCTTGCTTTGTTAAACATTATTTGGAAAATATCCGAAATAAAAAAAAATCCAATAATAATTTTGACTTCAACTGTATATGTTTAGAACAAAGTAGAAATCTTTTTTTAACCTCAGATCAAAGTATAATATTGTTTTAGACCAACCAAAAAATGCTGTGATTTATTATTTTTTTTTAACAGCTAAATTTATAAATTAACCTTAAATTATAAAATGTAATTTATTGTTATCAGCAGGGCTATAACAGTGATATAATTGTGTATTGACAGGATTGGAGTTGCAGTTTAGATAGCAATGCAGCTTTAAAGCGGTCATGTTATGCTTTTTTAAGGTGTAATTTAAGTCTCTGGTGCCCCAAAATGTTTCTGTGAAGTATCAGTTCAAAGTACTTCATGAATCATTTAGTAGATAATGCTGTAATATATCCTTTTGAGTGGAAAAATGCTGGAAAAAGTATCTTTAAAATGCAAATGTTATGTTTCCCACCCCCTTTACAGTTTGCGCCTCAGTTTCTCCAGCAAATCAAGCAAGTCGTTTGCATTTGTTTTAAAGCCTTATCAGTTTAAACTCTGAATGTGTGGTTTCCTGTGTGCTGACAAAAGCGCACACAAATACTGCTGTCACCTTGTCCCATTCTGCAAGAATTATTTGAATTTGGGATATTGTGTTCCCCAGTGGGCACCTTGATGTCAAAACGACATCAAAAAGATATCAAAACTGCAAATTGATTTTATGACAATTGACTACCCTGATGTCAAAACGACATCAAATTGACATTTAACACTGGTGTCAAAAATCGATTACTGGACTGTGCTGAAATAGATTTTTTGATGTGTTTTTGACGCCGATTTGATGTCATTTTGACATTAAAGTAGTTCACATGCATTGTAGAGATACAAAATCCAGTGTAAATTTGCAATTGAAGATTTCAGATGAACACATTTTTTCTCATCATACTTTTGGTATACATATTTTGATGGTCATGCCTTTTCCAGTATGTGTTATAAAAAAGACACACTTTTCCTGCTGTATAATAGTTGATGACTGCTGCTACCATGTAATGAACACTTTACAAAAAGTTTGGTTGGTTTAATTTAAATTTTGGTTTAAATGTTTTGAGTTCAATTGAAAACTCAAAAGATTCAACCAACACAGGCTCATTGTGAAACGTATCCATGTATACATTTCTGGAGAGCTCAAATTATGTAGCCAGGGCTACTTATGACTCCATTTTGTCTGTAAAACGAATGCTATGGGCGGTATAACGCCACCGATGGCTTTTGTTTCTTTTCGCGCTACCAGCTGAATGCTTAGCTCCATGTGGATGGCTTTTCCATTGGGGGTGGGTGGGGTTATCAAAACTGCAAATTAATTGGATGTCAATTGACTACCCTGATGTCAAAATGACATCAAATTGACATCTAACAATGGTGTCAAAAATCGATTACCGAACTGTGCTGAAATTGCTTTTTTTAATGTGTTTTTGACGCCAATGTGATGTGATTTTGACATCAAGGTAGTTTACATGCATTGTAGAGATACAAAAATCAGTGTAAATTTGTAATTAAAGCTTTCAGATGAATACAATTTTTCTCATAACACTTCTTGAGTTTATATTTTGATGGTCATGCCTTTTCCACTAGGTATTATAAAAAAGGCACACTTTTCTGGCTTAGTTAATAATAATAATAATAATAATAATAATAATAATAATAATAATTCCTTACATTTATATAGCGCTTTTCTGGGCACTCAAAGCGCTTTACACACAATGGGGGGAATCTCCTCATCCACCACCAGTGTGCAGCATCCACCTGGATGACGCAACGGCAGCCATTTTGCGCCAGACCGCACACAACACACCAGCTGATTGGTGGAGAGGAGACAGCGATGAAGCCAATTGGAATATGGGGATGGTTAGGAGGCCATGATGGACAAAGGCCAGTGGGCAGATTTGGCCAGGATGCCGGGGTTAAGCCCCTACTCTTTTCGAAGGACATCTTGGGATTTTTTAACGACCACAGAGAGTCGGGACCTCGGTTTAACGTCTCATCCGAAAGACGGCGCTCACTGGGCAGTATAGCGTCCCCGTCACTATACTGGGGCATTAGGGCCCACACAGACCGCAGGTTGGGCGCCCCCTGCTGGCCTCACTAACACCACTTCCGGCAGCAACCTAGCTTTCCCATGTGGTCTCCCATCCAGGTACTGATCGGGCGCAGCCCAGCTTAGCTTCAGTGGGCGACCATGTGAGAGTTGCAGAGAGCTAGCTGCCGGCTATGACTTCTGCTACCATGTAATGAACACTTTACAAAATGTTTGGTTGTTTTTAACTCAAATTTTGGTAAGCAATTTTTAGAGTGCAATTCAAAACTTAAAAATTCAGCCAACACACAATCATTATGAATTGTACCCCTGTATATATTTATAGAGATCGCAAATTATGTAGCTAGAGCTACGTATGGCTACATTTAGTCTTTTAAATGAATGCTACAGGCTGGTATGATGCCACCAACGGCCTTTGTTTCTTTTCACGCTACCAGCTGAATGCTTAGCTCCTTGTGGACGGCTTTTCCACTGCTACTGTATACCAGTTTGTCCAGTGGCTCGCTGCAAATGTCGGCAGAATTTCTGTGAAGAATGGTTCTAAAAATCAGGTAAAAAAAGGCAAAAATCCGGAAAAATATAAATGGAGAAGCAAATAACAGGGTGAGGACATGGTGAGATCTGAAAACATGGTAAAAATAAGACTGCCATGAGGGTTTTTATTTTTCTGTATTGCTTTTAAAAACTTTGTCGTCTGTGTTTAAGGACGGCGTTAGGTGAGTCCATTAGTGATTTTGAAAACATTATTTTGGGAAGAGGGTGGGTGGGGTTATCAAAACTACAAATTGATTTGATGTCAATTTTCACATCAAGGTAGTTCACATGCATTGTAGAGAAACAAAATCCAGTGTAAATTTGTAATTGAAGCTTTCAGATCAATACAATTTTTTCTCATAACACACAAAAGGGCATCAATGTGTGGATGTCAAATAAACATCAAGGTTTAGATGTCAAATTGATTTGCATTTTTGACATTAAGGTAGTCAATTGACATCCAGTTGGTTTTTATGTTTTTGATGTCATGTTGTAAAGTTGCTTCTGGGTCCCACTCAAACCTCAGGACTATAACTGATGCATATGATGGGGTTCTGAAACAGTGCTTTTTAATATAGAAAATAAGAGCAACATTATGCACCAAATGAAGACATGTAGAAAGCCCCTGTTTCTTTTGTACAGTTTTGTTACTTTTTTGGTCTCCCCCTTGGGTCTTGAAGCAGAACTAGTTGAAGGTCACTAATCGTATTAGTCAAATCATGTAGCACAAGTCTTATTCTTGCCAATTAGCATCAGGCTGTCAGCAAATTATGTAGCCGACTAATGCTAGTAAATGTACATCCACCCTTCCCCCTTAAAATTCTCATTTAAATAATTTCAAAAGGAATAAATGTTGGAGGAAACTTATTATCTCATTGCTGCTGGCAATTTTTTTTTTAATTTGATCCATTATCTTTTACTTTTCCAAAATTGAAATGACCGGAAAAATTAGTGCCAGTACAGGTCAGAATTAGAGTTAGGCGATATCTTATCGTTTGTGATATACCAGTAAAAACTCTTTCCACAATAAGGATTATTCTTCCCGCGATAATAACGAATCAATCTGTAATCTGCCTCTTCAATCCGGTACTTATTCTCTTCGTGTTTGATCAGTTGAAGAGCTTCTATCATCCTTTTTAACTGCTGGATGTCTTTACGAGACGCCCTCTAGCTTCCAGTATGAATAAAACAGATATAACATTACGTGGGTGCTCACAAGACCCACGTTTTTGTAATAAATGAATCAATGAAAAGGGAAAGATGATTTTCCTCTCTACAGCCTTTTTTGCTTCTTAGTGTATATAGTTGATTTATTAATATATTGTAGTTTTTAGCCAATCCCTAATTAATATATTGCTTAGAATTAGTTGTTTGTTTTCTTGTCTTATATAATTGTTAGATATTTCTAAACATAATAGTTTTAATAAATAATTTAGGATTTTTTTTTATCTTTGCCGTGATGACAGTGCATACTATTTTACTAGATATTTTTCAAGATACTAGTATTCAGCTTAAAGTGCAATTTAAAGGCTTAACTAGGTTAATTTGGTTTATTAGGCAACTTAGGGTAATTAGGCAAGTCATTGTATAATGATGGTTTCTGTAGACAATTGGAAAAAATAGTAAGTCAGCTAATAATATTGATGTTAAAATGTTTTTTAATTTTTTTTTTGAAAATTGCGTTTATTCTAGCCAAAATAAAACAAATAAGACTTTCTCCAGAATACAAAATATTATAGGAAATACTGTGAAATATTATATGCTCTGTTGAACATAATTTGGGAAATATTTGAAAAAGAAAACTCACAAGAGGGCTAATAATTTTGACTTGAACTATATGCAACACATGCTCATTCTAAAAATGCAGCCCTATATAGGTATCTGGACATCCCAAATATGTAGCCAGAGCTACGTATGGATACCTGTAGTTGTTTTTTTATATGATCTAATCTTTTATTTTATATTATTTATTTTTATTTTATTTTTATTTTTTTAACGAGTAGAGATTTTGTAAATTTATGGTATTGTTTTCTGTGACTTTTTGACTTTTTGCAACTTTGTCTGGTCTCACTGGTAGAAGAGATAGTACTGTCTCAATGTGATGTCCTGGCTAAATAAATACATATATAACCCACAGTTTTAGAGTGAAAAAAACTTAAAGATTCAACCATCACAGGCTCATTGTGAAATGTACCACCATATACATTTCTGGAGAGCACAAATTACTACCGAGAGTTATTTATGGCTGCATTTTGTCTCTAAAACTAATGCTACGGGCTGATATGATGCCGACAACAGCTTCTGTTTTTTTTTGCACTACTAGCTCAATGCTTACCTCTGTGTGAAGGGCTTTTCCCTCTGTTACCAGTTTGCCCAGTGTCTCGCTGCATGTCAACAAGTTGAGACTCAAGCAGGTCGCACACCAGAAGCGCCACGCAGCGCCATGCAGCGCCATGTATTTTAGAATTCTAAACATAGGTTTCTATCAGGATACACACACCGGCGCCGCAAGTCGGCGGCTGTCGGCGGCGCCCGGCGACAGCTCAGGACGCAGTTCATTTTTCAGCCGCGCCACAGAGCGCCATCTGATTAGTTTCATGTTAAATATCATTCGAATGTGCGCGTCTGGTGTGTGATACTTTAAACTGTCATTTACGCGCCATGTCGCGGCGCCGAGCGGCGCTTCTGGTGTGCGACCTGCTTCAGATAGTTGACCGTGACGACAGAGTTGGAGTCTGGCGAAGATTGGTTCTTAAAAGCAGGTAAAACAATAGGCAAAAAAAAAAAATAATATATATATATATATATATATATATATATATATATATATATATATATATATATATATATATATATATATATATATATATATATATATATATATATATATATATATATATACAGTATACAAGTAAATAACAGGGTGAGATTGTGATGAGATCTGAAAACGTGATAAAAATAAGATGGCCGTGAGGGTGTTTATTTTTTTTGGATTGCTTTTGAAAACACTGTCAGCTGGGTTTAGGGATGGCGTTAGGAGAGTCAATTTGTGTTTTTGAAAACATTGAGTGGGTGGGGTTATCAATCGATTGATCAATCAGTCAGTCTGTCAGTCAGTCAACAGCGGCCTCTGGTGGGATTATGCAAGAAGAGAAGGCGCTAATGGCATTTGCGAAAAAAAAATTGAGATCTGAAAAAACATACACAGTGGCCTCAGGTAGATTCGCAAAACAAAAAGTGCAAAAAAATGTACCTGGAATGTATTTCACGCTTTCCAGAAATGTTTGCAGGGGTACACATAAATAATCAGCCTGGGTTGAATTCAATACATTTACCTCATGCATATATATGAATTTTAAGTTCTAAATTCAGATGTAATCTTCAGTCAGTAATTATGAAAAGAATTGTATGTAACTAACTGAAAAGGCATTAAAATATAAGCTCTAAAATGCATGTGCTGGATTTAAACGGTTCCCATGACATTCTACGAGGAGTGTGTTTTTCACAAAAGGGAGGATTTTCTTGGCTTAGGATAACTCCACTTGGACTTGTTTTAAATGAAAGAAATTCCCTATTCGGTTAAAAATAAAAATGTGTATGGGAAATAAACATCATCGTCTAATGCTCGCTTAGCTTAATTAAAACTGAGCTGTTAGTCTGCGAGTCGAATGGACCATTGGTCTGTGGAAATATCTTTTGTCAGCTGTCTGGATCAGTCTGATCATTGCTGTTCGTGGATGCAGGTACTGTATGACGATGCTGTAGAGATGCACAAAGACATGCTGTGCTGTGCAGCCAGGATTACAGTGATGGTTGTCTGCAGCCTTCCCAATATTAAAAGAGATAGCTCAGAGTGACTTCTATAGACATTATATACTATGGAAGTCATAAGAAACACTCAGCAGTTTGGCTATAAATATGTTTTAAAATACTTTTTTTTTTTTAAGTATTTTTTGGTGAGCTTTGCCTTTAAGAAAAATACACTGTTAAAAAGTGTGTTTTCTCCACTTATTTATGCTTTTGAATCACATTATGAGATCTTGATCTTTCTTTGGACAACTTTTAAGCTTGAACATTTGGAAAAAAAGTGGCTATATTGTATATAACAGTATAAAAACATTGTAATAAACTGAATACATTTTCTGTTATTTTCTATGGCACTTACACTCCTGCAATAATAGTTTTAATCAGTCTCTTTGTTTTATTTTCAGCAAAAAAATAAATAAAAAATCTTAACATAAATGAATCAACTGTCTGGCTGGCAGTGTGTTTATGGGAATTACATGCAGGCGAGGCTATGCATAATAAGCTTGTTCGTTTTCATGCACACTCTACTGCTAATTTGGATTAGCAGGTTCAGCCATATGAAAAATTATTATTACTGTTATTTTTACCCATTTATTTTTTGCTTTTGAATCGATTTACAATATCTTGATCTTCCTTCAGACAGTTTTAACCATAACAAGTTGGAGAATGTGACATTTATTAACCTTTTTAATAGTTTAAGTGATGCAGTGCATCTGGAAAGTATTCATAGCGCTTCACTTTTTCCACTTTTTTATGTTACAGCCCTATTCCGAAATGGATTTAATTCAGTTATTTCTTCAAAATTCTACACACAATACCCCATAATGACAATGTGAACAAAAAAATTGTTGGAAATTTATTAAAAATAAAAACCTGAAAAATCACATTTACATCAGTATTCATTGCCTTTGCTCATTACTTTGTTGATGCATCTTTAGCAGCAATTACAGCCTCAAGTCTTTTTGAATATGATGCCACAAGCTTGGCACACCTGTCTTTGGGAAATTTTGCCCATTCCTCTTTGCAGCACCTCTCAAGCTCTGTCAGGTTGGATGGGAAGCAACGGTGTACAGCCATTTTCAGATCTCTCCACAGATGTTCAATAGGATTTACATCTGGGCTCTGGCTGGGCCACTCATGGACATTCACCAAGTTTTTCTGAAGCCACTTCACTGATATTTTGGCAGTGTGCTTTGGGTCATTGTCCTGTTTGAAGATGAACCGTCGCACTTTGAAGCAGGTTTTCATTCAGGATGTCTCCGTACATTGCTGCATTCGTCTTTCCCTCTATCCTGATAAGTCTTCCAGTTCCTGCTGCTGAAAAACATCCACACAGCATGATGAAACAACCACCATGTTTTACTGTAGGGATGGTATTAGCCTGGTACTGAGCAGTGCCTGGTTTTCTCCAAATTTAATGCCTGCCATTCACTCCAAAATGATACATTTTAGTCTCATCAGACCAGAGAATTTTGTTTCTTATGGTCTGAGAGTCTTTCAGATGCCTTTTGGCAAATTCTAGGGGGGAGTGGCTTCCATCTGGCCACTCTATCATACAAGCCTGACTGGTGGATTGCTGCACAGATGGTTGTCCTTCTGTAAGGTTTTCATCTCTCCACAGAAGAAAGCTGGAGCTCAGACAGAGTGACCATCTTGTAATTGATCACATCCCTGACTAGGGCCCTTCTCCCCCGATCACTTTGCTTAGATGGCCGGCCAGCTCTAGGAAGAGTCCTGGTGGTTCCAAACATCTTTTACTTACAGATGATGGAGGCCAGGCCCATGCAGAAACCGTCCAAAGGGCATGTACAGGATAAATTTTTGGAAGAGTGGGGGGGGGGGGGGGGGGCGTGGCTGCAGATCTGCAGAGTGGAAGCGTGCAAACTGAAGAGCGGTGTTATCGCGCGCATACTGATCAGCTGTGTTGTCGCGCGCTTACTCAAAACGGTGTTGTCGCGTGCCTACTGAAGGGCGGGACCGAAGGTGTGCCGCGTCGCGGGGGCACTTTGGATCATTTTGGAAGGGCACTTTCTATCCAAGACTAAAAAGGGCATGTGTACTGCACAGGTTGAGCCCTATGTGTGCACGTGCCTGATAGAGGCCACTTTTCGGTAACCTTTCCCAGCCTTGTGCCTTGAGACAATCCTGTATCGGGGGTCTACAAACAATTCCTTTGTTTTCATGCTTGGTTTGTGCTTTGACATGCACTGTCAACCCTGGGACCTTATATAAGCAGGTGTATGCATTTTCAGATCATGTCCAATCAACATCTCAAGAATGATCAGTGGAAGCAGAATGTACCTGAGCTCAATTTAGAGCTTCATGGCAAAGGCTGTGAATACTGATGTACATTTGATTTTTCAGGTTTTTTTATTTTTAATCAATTTACCACAATTTCAAAAAAATATTTTTTCACATTGTCATTATGGGATATTATGTGTAGAATTTGAGGAAATAAATTAATTTAATTTTGTAATAAGGCTTTAACAAAAAAAAAAAAAAAATCTGGAAAAAGTGAATCGCTATGAATGCTTTCCGGATGTACTGTATATTGTCTGGGTTGTTGTTGCATATTACACTACAAAAACGTTATTTTCTTTTACATATTTATTTCTCTATATTATTTCTTAAACATTATATTATTGCACTTACAATCCTGCAATAATACATTTAATCAGCATCTTTGTTTTATTTTCATCAAAAAATAAATAAAAATGTAATCATGACTGAAGTATCAGCTGTCTGGCTGGCAGTGTGTTTATGGGAAGTACATACATGCAGACGAGGCTGTGCATAATAAACTTGTACGTTTTTCATGCACAATCTACTGGTAATTTGGATTAGCAGGATCAGCCATACATGAGAATGCTTTAATAAATTTGAAAACAAGTTAATGTATGTCATAAACGTGCCATTATAATTGCCATATAGCAAAAAATTAGAAGCATTGGAACTTTAAAAAAATAACCTAAGTAAACCTGCTGTATTTAAGTACATATGAAGACCAGCACATTGAAATGCTAAATGTATTTATTTATTTATTTTTTATATTTTTGCAACGTGTAATGTGTTACATTGACAGGAAAAGAAAGAAAAGACAAGTCACTCCACAAACATTTGCACAGTAATTGCTTTTTGAGCAAAGCAATATACAGCAAAGCAAACCATATATATCCGTCCACAAGCTCTACTCATTGTTTGCAGCCCTCCATTCTTGCAATGTACACTCACTGGTGATTATAAGGCAATACTGCTTGTGAAAACAGCCTTGGAGTTTGGTAATTGTGAAAAGTCATTGATTTATAGTGCTTCAACATCAAACAAAAATTCAGATGTATTTTAAACACTTCATTGTGTTTTATAATTAAACTTACATTAATATAATGTCCTTTTTTACCTATTGTTTTGTCTTTTACACAATGACTCTTATATTTTTCATTTGTTAATGCTGCAAATATAATTTGAATATATTTTACATTAAAAGTTTAGCCTTGTATTTTAAAGTTAAACTATTAAACTATTAGAAATGAGTAGGTCTAATAGGATTTTATGCAATCTAATCAAGTTAACACCAAAATAGTATTGTGTATTAGATTGAAATTAATCTGTCCTACAAAGGAGCCGTTTCAAAAACAATGTTGAGACGTCTTTGTTTGCATTTAAAACGTTTCCCCTAGGGCCGATTCATATGATTTGGATTGCCAAGCTTTTAATAAAGAAACTTGAGGTGCTTTGGTTCCTTACTAAACCTCCCTCGGGCTTTTGTCGCTCACAGAGGAGTGTTGGGGGAGATGTTGTCTGTTCTCAATATTTTGGATGGGAGCGTTGATCAAAAGGCAGGACCTATCTTTCATCCAGAAGAGATGTCTGATAAATGCAGAGGTGATGCAGATTCCATCTATTATCTTCATCCCACCTAAATTGGAATGATGCTGCTAAATAAGGTGGATTACTGGATTATAGGATGGGTTTGTAAACAAAGGGATGCTGGTTTGATCCCTATGAAGAGCGGCATCATGATGAGTCATCAGTGCTGCGCTCTTAAAGGAATAGTTCACTTAAAAAAGAAAATTGCCTCAAAATTTCATCTGAAAATCGTATTTAACTTATTTTTTCTTAGTATTTAACTTCTTTTTTAAGATGAACACAGCTGGGGTAGTTTAATATGTTATCCTGGCTTTTCCATGCTCTTTAAGGGCTGGGACACACCAAGCCAAACAACTAAAGGTTGCAGATACCAACTCTTGTCGGCATGTGTCTGGTCTCGCTTTGACCCAAAATCTGCACAAGATCTATTATCCCGGCCATAATAGAGTTGGGTAAAAGCTTCCAAAAAGACATGAATTCAATGTAAAACCAAACAAGTGTCTTATGAAGTGGATTAATGTGTTTTCGTAGCAAAACATTTTTTTAATTATAAACTTAAATCACTGATTTTCAGCGGCTGCATGTACTCAACATTTGACCCATGATGTAAGATTCGTAGAGGAAGATTCAAACAAATGTGACTGTGTAAAAAAACTCAAACTCTTCTTCTCTTTTAGTGAAATCTTTTAACATTTTAACTTCTTTATTTTCTACTTTTATTTTGTTACTGGTGTTTAGTTGTCTTTGTTTGTCTACTCAGCCGAGTTTCCACCACAAATGTGTCTTATGTCATGTGTCATACTGTATGTCAATCATATGTGCACACTAGAAGTCAAATCATTGATTTGAGTTTATAATTTCAAAATGTGAAATATGTTTAATACAAAAATAATTGTAAGAACCTTTTAGATCATGGCGATGTTTTAACTGACTAAATTATGATTGCTGACTACATAGGTATGTTGAGTCGAAACATCGAAAAATTTATACAAATGATCTTGTTTCGCGTTCCAAACTGCCCATCACTGTGTATTTAACCTCAGAAGCAGTCTTGGACACATATTGTACTTAGGACTGCTGACTTGTGGGCTGCTGTATTTGAATTTGAGGATGGGTAGATAGTAGTGTTCATGTGTCCTCTGAATACATGTTCTGAATATGTTTCAGAAGATGTGTCTTTGATTGAGTTTTATTCTGATAACCTTGAATCTTGCACCTAACAAATATCCCTATTTAGAAAAAAATAAACTAAAACTTATACTGAAACTAATAAAAACTAAAACAAAGCAATTTCAAAATACAGAAATAGTTGTAAAATATAAAAACTAGTAAATCCCCCTCTAAAAACTAATTTGAAGAAACTGAATTTAAAAACAAAAAGTCAAAACGAGGGCAACGCGGTGGCACAGTAGGTAGTTCTGTCGCCTCACAGCACAAAGGTCGCTGGTTCAAGCCTCGGCTGGGTCAGTTGCCATTTCTGTGTGGAGTTTGCATGTTCTCCCTGTGTTTGTGTGGGTTTAGTGTTAATACTGACTAGATTATTAGTTATCAGATACATATAAGTATTTGCACTCAAAGTCAAAACTAATGTATTTACAGTTGAAGTCAGAATTATTAGCCCCCCTGAATTATTATTATTTTTTCCCCAATTTCTGTTTAACGGAGAGAAGATTTTTTGATTGATGACAGCACATAATATTTGACTAGATATTTTTCAAGAAACTTCTTTACAACCTAAAGTGATAGTTAAAGGGTTAACTAGGTTAATTGGGTTAACTAGGCAGGTTAGGGTAATTAGGCAATTTATTTTATAGTGATGGTTTGTTCTGTAAACTATTGAAAAAAATAGATAGCTTAAAGGGGCTAATAAGTTTGACCTTAAAATGTTAAAAATATTAAAACTGCTTTTATTCCAGCTGAAATAAAACAAATAAGACTTTCTCCAGAAGAAAAAATATTATCAGACATACTGTGAAAATTTCCTTGATCTGGTAAACATCATTTATGAAATATTTAAAAAAGAGAAAAAATATTCAAAGGTGGGCTAATAATTCTGACTTCAACTGTACATAAACTGAATTTTTAATAATGATGGGTTCTTTGAACCCAAATTTGGGTAAAACATGGACAAACCCACAGGTTTGGTCAAAATTTAAATTATTAATGTATTCCTATCTAATAATAATCCAAATGTGAGTTGAAAGCATTTTTTTGAGTGTAATTATAAAAATGTCCCTGGAAATCAAACTTGACCTTTAATGGAAAAATGTATTTCTGACTCTGCTTGTAAATGAAACCAAAGTCACTTTGCACAAAAGCTAAAGAAAGAATTATTTTATTTTGAAGAATTATTTTATTTCACCTAAATGTATGATTAAGACTTTGACCATATGGACCTTAGAGGGAAAAATGCCTGAAGCCTCTTAACAAATATTACCTGAATTATTTCCGAAAGGGCAGAAATAATTTCCCCTCTTCTTTAATTGCTGGAGAGATTTTGAGGTCCGAGATCCAAAACTAATGTATGCAACATCTAAAGCAGTCCTTTCGTCCTTTGAATCAATTATAGCAGCTATCTCTATGCTGAATATTTTAATTTGTCCGCTGGAAGTTAATGGATTGCTTTTATACAGTGAGTGCATTCAGAGACGCTCCATTCATTTCTATAGGCCGCTCGTATTGTTTCTGCATCAAAAGCACTTTGTAGCAGGACTTTTTTTTTGCCACTGTTGTTGAGGTTAAGGGTACAGCAGAATTTCCAGAGAAGAGAAGCAGTCGTCCGAAACCACAAACAAGAGACTTAAGTGAGACAAAAGGCTCTGGAGGTTTTTCTGGCAAATGGGGAGAGTCAGGGTCATTATCCCCAGTGGGAGCGGAGTCTCAGAGCAGGACAGCCAGTATCTTTAAAGGCCCGGAGCAGACAGGGGTACTGCGGGTTACCGGTGTGATATTCTGTCACGGGCCCTGTCTCTGCCACCTTTCAGACCCCGACAAACTCCCCCAGATGCCTCCCGTAATTGGAAAGGATTCTTTCTAAAGTTCAGAGCCCTGTGGTTAAGTGTTCAAGGATGTGCTTAGAATCGAGAATGACTAACTGTAGTAGATCTGTGGGCATACATGTAATTTGATAAAGATGGTGATTTTGATTGGTTGGTTGGTTAGTTGGTTGGTTCATTCATTCATTTATTCATTCATTCATTCATTCATTCTCTTTTTAAATTAATGTTCTATTAAATATTTTTGAGTTTTCATAAAATTTTAATTTAATAAATCTAAATATTTGGTGAGAAATGCACCATCTAAAGATAAAACAAAACAAAAATTAAATAAACTTAAAAGGTTATTATCTTGTTGTTTGTATATATTTATAAATATTTATATAAAAATATATGTACTTATACAGTTAAAGTCAAAATATTATTGTTGAAATATATATTCAGTTTTATGCGTGTTCAATAAAAAAGATTAGGAGAGGTTTTTTCTTCAATGTCAAAAATATTAGTAATTTATTGGATACAAATTAATAATTTGGTTAACAGAGTTCTGGTTATCACCAACACAATCCAAGAGGTACATTTAAGAGTTACATTTTTTTTTTTTTCTTTTTTTTTTACACAGCTAATTTTAACAGGTTGATATTAGTTAATTTAGTTGAATTTGTCACTTGTCAATCATTCTCCTGTCCTCCGGCAGCTGCACCCAAACATACTTCCTCTTTTTCTACGAATTCTCTGTACAACATTAAAACCATAAGACTTCTCAACTGCAAATATTCTGTGTTCAGTTTCAGCACATCTCTGCTCACAGGAAATTTAGCTGCAGAGCTATTTAGCGGCAGACATTGATGCCTCTGTCTTTCCATCAGCTGCATCTACTTCTGCAAAAATGCTAATTATGTCACAGAGAAGAAGTTTGGTTAATATATCACCTTAAGCAATCCAAATGTTTACTAAAAAGAAAAGAGTATTTATTAACAAAAATAAACAAATAAATACATAAAATAAATCTAAAAATGAAATTAATAAAAAATAAATTCCCTTTTCACAATATTATGCCTCCTATTTTTTTATCCCCCTTGTATATACTTTCCCTAATGTCTATTTAACTGAAAGAATATTTTTCAACAGCCTTAACTTTCCGGCGTCATCTTTGGGGGTCAGATTTGGTAGCTAAGCTTAACCAGACAAAGGCTTAAAGGCTTAACTAGGTTAATTAGGCACAATTCACAGGACGGCTAATAATTTTGATTTCAACTGTATAAATTAAACTGACATATAATTATTCGGTGAGAAAATGCACCAAGCAAAGTTGGAACATAATAGTTATCAAAAATCACCACAGACCAATTATGACAAAGAGCCCTATCATACACCCAGCGCAATAAGGTGCAAGACATGTTTCCACAACGTGTTGCTATTTTCAGACCAACGCAAAATAAAATTTTCCAGTTTTCTGCCATGTTGTTTAAATAGCAAATCCATTTGGACCACTTTGTGGACTGTTTTGGTCAAGAAAAGAGGTGTGTTAAGGCGCATTGTTGGCGTGTTGCTATTTTGAGGAACTAAAATAGACTGTGCAATAGACTAGCAGAAACCAGGTCTAAAGTCAATGCTCTAATACCTTCTTCATCTCGGGGGGCTTTTTTAGTTTATTAATGACAATTTGTTTTTGTGTATAATGTTATTATTGTTAGCAGTATTATTTATTTTATGCATATTTATATTTGTTTTATTAAAAACAAGCTTAGAAACACTTCGTTGTTATTGTTCATGTATTCGTTTGCTGGAAATTAGAACTGAATTTAGAAATAATTTTAAAACAAATCTTTGTGCTTAACAAACAAACCTAATAATGTAGGCTAATAGATGTCTGTGCGTACAACATGTTTCCTTTTCCACAAAAGAGAGAAATTGAAAGTGAAAATAAAGAATGAGGAGGCTCATTCTTTATCCTCGCTGCAGATGGTCTGTTTAACTGTTTTCTCGCTAGTGAAGCAGTTTTTCCACTTACAAAATTTGCCATGTATATAGGTAATATGCAATGGCGTGATGCAACTGACTCTTAAAGGAAATGGGAGATGAGACTCTGATTGGTTTATGCTCAAAACACACCCATAACTCATTAAGAGAATAAGCACAACCCTGTTAGACCATGCACCATGGTGCAGAGCGTATTTTTCCATCCTTACAAGAACAAAAGTGGATTGGGACACACCCTTAATGCTTTTGCACTATGCGCTTTTGACTGTACCTAGATAGTTAAAATAGAGCAATTAGCAACCATAAATAGGTGCGGGAGGTGTGTCAATCTTTCGAGCAAGCAAAACAACCCAAAGTGGTGTGCATATATATTGTGCAAATCTGATACCAGGTATCCTACAAATTTGGACGGGATGGTATTTTGTTTTTTTCCTTTTCCACAACCTAAAACCCAAGGGAAGAAATACCAGGCGTGGATCAAGCCATGTGGGGGGCCATAAAGGCAGCACAATTCAGTCATATTTCCTTCTGTTTCAAGCTACGGATATTTGGATTACATAAAAACAGAACAAAACAGATATATGATCACAAACTGGGCACTTGCGATCAATAAATATACTTCACCTGCAGCTGTTTTTCAGTCATTTAAAACACTCGTGTCCCTAGCAGAGGTAGAATTCACCGATGTTTTCATCTATCATTTGGAAATTTAGTCATTGGTGACTGCATAATAGCGCGTTAGTGTCTGCTTTTATATTTGGTGTCAGTTTATTTTTATATTTGGTGTTGGAATAATATTTGCTAGTAGGGAAAATATTTTTTGAACAATGATTAGTCTATTAGGCTTTTTGGCTAAAAAAAGAAAAAAAAGAAATCACAGTTTGTTATTATTATATTATTTTTAAATTCCACTTAACCTGCTGTGCATGAACTAAGCTGTTGAATGGTCAGTGTATGAGGCGGCTAGGCTTAAGCTTCAATTTAAATTAAATTATTCTCTAATTGATTGCGTATTATGTCGTGAATATACCCCTGTGGTCAGTGTATGAGGCGGCTAGGCTTAAGCTTCAATTTAAATTAAATTATTCTCTAATTGATTGCGTATTATGTCGTGAATATACCCCTGTACTGCATACTGCAGTCCTTTTTGTCTGGCTTGCTTAGAAATCTCACCTGTTTGCTAAAAATTACTAATAATCTCTCCGAAAGCTTGACAGGCATAACAACAGTAACTAAGAGGGCGGGGCTTAGTGAAGGGTCAATTATTTATACATTTGTTTACTTTTTTATTATTATTTAAGCAGAATAACTTGGCTTAATTGACCAATCAAAATGTTTATTTTTGTTGTTGTTGGTTTTCTTATTTTATTTTATTTAAAAATATATATTTTATTTATACATTTAATGCATTTTTTAAATTTATTTTATAAGAATATATATTACGGAATGCTTTTTAAAGATTTATTTCAACACATACAACAAAACAACAACATGTAATGTATTCTAGTAGCATAAGTACATATGCTCGAACTGTTGGATGAGAACTTTGTGCTTGTACGCATGTTGCATGTGTAGGATTTGCTCGTACACAGAAGAAAATCAGCATGTATGCTTGTGTTCAACTGCCAGTATGAGTGGTAATGCTAGTGTTTGTGTGTGTTTGTGCATACGGAGCATTAAGAAGTGTGTAGGCTGCTCGTCCTCCTCCAGCGCTGAGGCACACAATGGATTTTTTCTTGCAGACAAACCCGCAGCGGAGCTTCAGCAGTAAAACCCCCTCCCCGATAACAATTACACAAGCATAACCTGCCTGTTTAATTTAGGGTTTTCAAGATGCAAAGGGACTGTCGAGGATGTTAAATTGCCGCTGGCTTTCAGTTTGAGGCGAAGCTGAAGTACTGGTGATTAGAAACCCTAGAAGAACAGAAAAGACATTTCTTTACTAACAGTAGCTTTTAGAAGAAAAAAAAAAGAAAAAGACAGTGGCTTTGTTTAGATAAGAAAAAAGGTTTGCAAATGTAAAAAGAGAAGGATGAGTTTGTCGTGTACAAAACAGGTCAAAGTGTTGAATAAATAGTTTGAAGTTTCAGTCAGTGGTAAAACACTGTGCTAAGAACAGATATCAGCCCAAAATTTTATTTTTATGTTAAATTACTCCCTTATCTGGCCATACAAGGTACCGATGACTTCTTTTTTTTTTAATCCAGTGTCCTGACATTTTATCCTACCCATCAGAATATGTTATCAACAAGGGCTGGACGATGGGGGCAAAAAATCATATCTTGGTATTTTTAGGAGGAATGACGGTATACAATATATATCCAGTATTTTCCCATAAGAGGTTACTTGAGAGTTAAAGCCTTTATTAAAACTTTATGAAACAATTTTTGAGCAAAATATAATTCAAACACAGGGGTTTCCCTCCTTGTTTACAAATAAACAGCTACAAAAAAAAAAAAAAAAAAGCTGCACAAAATATTTGATAAATATATAATATATTAAATATCCTGCTTAAAACTATAAGTTGCACAACATTTCAATTTATAAAAAAAATCTTTAATAAATCCAGTATTTATTTACAAAAGTACATTTGCAATAAATAAATAAATTATAAATGTATCTTTGATAAATAAATACAACAACAGTGTTGTTACAATCCTGTATGCTACAGTTGTGTGATTTATAAATAACAATTACATCAGCTGTATATGTTTTAGTTACACATTTACATGTATGTATTGTGCACAACTAATAAACAGTGCACAAATCCAAGATATCTAAAGATAAGCCTTTCACTCCATGTAAAAAATTCTACACTTTTTCTTTTGTTTTGTTTTGACTAAACTTGTTTTACTAAATATTATAGGAGTTGAAAACGAATAGACTCTAAATATGAGAAGTAACAAAATTGTTTCAAAGTACAGAGTACTTATTACTCCGGGGTTCACCACAGTGGAATGAACCACCAACTTATCCAGCACGTTTTTACACAGCGAATTCCCTTCCAGCTGCAATCTATCTCTGGGAAACACACTCATACACTACGGACAATTTAGCCTGGCCAATTCACCTGTACCACATGTCATTGGACTGTGGGGGAAACCGGAGCACCCGGAGGAAACCCACGCAAACGCAGGGAGAACATGCAAAATCCACACAGAAACGGCAACTAAGCTGAGCCGAGGTTCGAACCAGTGACCCAGTGACCTTCGTGCTGTGAGGTGACAGCACTACCTACTGCGCCACTTCTTCGCCTCCTCCCATTTTGGCGTTTTTTAATTCTTTTGAACACATTCAGGTGCTGCTTGTCAATTAAGGCTTCTTTGTTTTTGATGTCAGTTGCAGAACAAATGATTGATAAAAGGTTTCTGATAAACCGATGTGACAGCTGCAGGCTCTGTGTGACATGCTTGCATGCGAGGGGGAGTCAAATTCGTCCAGGGAGTCAGATTTCCAGACAACAGTGGCACTGCATGTTTCTCCGTGTCGTGTCAATGATGGGTTGTTCTTGAAAGATTCGTTCATTTTAAACAAATCTTTTGTGTGACTCACGGAGTGAATCAAATAAAATGCGCATGTGTGGCCTCAAACCATATCGATATAAAAGATATTGGATAATCCTACATCGCGTTTGGGAATCATGAAGTATAACTAAGATCAAATAAGAAAATTACTGCCAATTCTCATTCCAATTGATTTCATTTGTTGTTTGTATTTATTGAATTTAATTTGATGCAATTTTTTTTCCATTTCTTTTTATTTTATTAAATTGTGTATTTGTTTTTGCATTGTATGTTTTGCTTTTTGTTTTATTTTATTTTTATCTAATTTTTGTTCTTTAGTTTTAATTAATTTTTTATTTCATTATTTTTTAAGTACATAAATATATTTCATTTTATTTTATTTTGTAGTTTTAAATTTTGTATTAATTTTATTTTATTTTATTTTATTGATGCATTTATACACATTAAGTTTAACTATAAAATATTAAACTTCAAAAAAAGCCAACTGGTTGCCCATTTATTCATTTATTCATTTATTTATTTATTTATGTATGTATTTATTTATTTATTTATTTATTTATTTATTTATTTATTTATTTATTTATTTATTTATTTATTTTTAATCTTTTGTATTTATTAATTTTAATTATTTTGTTGTATATTTAGTTTAGTTGTATTTAATTTTAAATTTCTTATTTTGTATGCTTTATTTATTTTGTTTATTTTGTTTATTTTATTTATTTCATTTAATTTTTTATTATTATTATTATTATCATTTTTTTTTATCATGAAATATTAAACTTCAATAAAAGCCAACTGGGGAATCATATTGATATATCTCCAGAACTCGATATACCGCCCAGCCCTACTATCATCACAGTAGTTAAATGGTTCTGAGATTGGGAATAGGGATTCGTTAGGTTAGGGCAATACCGATTCATATCACACTACTTCACATTAAAATTGACAAATGACTTGCAATTAGTCTGTTAAAGTGCTGTTGATGAATCTTGGCCCACTCATATTTGCAGAATTGTGGTTATTCAGACACATTTTCAAATATTGCATGAACCTTATTTTTAAGCTCATGCCACAGTATCTCAATTGGATACAGGTCAGGTCTTTGACTAGGCCACTGTATATGTTAGATATTCTTTATTTAACAAAACGATAAATAAATTGGCGTCAACTTTCCCTTTAACCTGAATGCCATCTTATTTCAGAGAGCAATGAATCCACTTTTCACAGTTTTCTGAAATACTGTAAATGATGGCTGTAACCAAATGTCTCGCAATGAGTCTGTTAAAGCACTGTTAATAATTGTTGGCCCACTCGTATGTGCAGAATTGTGGTAATTCAGCCACATTTTGAGATATTCAAGCATGAACCGCATTTTTAAGCGCATGCCACAGCATCTCAATTGGATACAGGTCAGGACTTTGACTAGGCAACTGTGTATGTTAGATATCCCTAAGTTTAACAAAAAAATAAATAAAATAAATTGGGGTCAACTCTCCCTTTAACCTGAACGCCATCCTATTATAGACAGTAATGAATGCACTTTTCACAGTTTTCTGAAATACTGTAAATGCACTGTAAACGCCGGCTGTAGCCAAATGACAATGGCAAAGGCTTTTTATTCTGAAAAGTGTACCCTGTAATCTGCCAGCCTGACATCTGACAACTATCTGCCCCGTTTGTTCTGGCAGGGTCATAATTGAAACAGCTCCTTTGCAATTAAGACCTAACAAAAAAAAAAAAAAAAACTTAAAAAAAAAGCCTAGCTGAGCTACTGGAGCTGTAATGAATATACAGCTGTCTGGCATGATTATATGAGCGCTGAGAGATAATTAATCTTGCTTGCTGTCTGCCTGTCTATTATTCCACCCTCGTGTGTTACCAGACCTCTTTCATTTATCTGTGGCATGAAGAGCAAGATATACGCGACTTGGATAACTGAACATGTGAGATGACAACTCGTGGCATATTGTATTTATTATTTCTTTTCCATCATTCTATTTTTAAATGCTAGTTAACAAGTCATGCAGAAATGATTTGGAATACAGCAGTTCACTACAGTACAACTGTAAGATTAAATAAAAAAACTAATTTAGGTGCCGATTCTCGTTTGAGTTGATTTCATTTGTTGTTTGTATTTATTGTATTTAATTTGATTACATTTTTATTTTATTTTATTGTATTAAATTGTGTTCATTTTTTTGCATTGTATGTTTTTCATTTAGTTTTATTTTATTTTATTTTATTTTTGTATTTTAGTTTTAATTTTGGTATTTTTTATGTCATAAATTGTTTTTCAATTATATAATTATATTTATTTAATATAATTTTGTAGTTTTTTATTTTGAATTTATTTATTTATTCATTTATTTATATATTTTATTTTAATTTATTTTATGGATGCATTTATACATATTATTTTAAATATAAAATATTAAAGAGCCCATATTATACATGAAATAAGGTCATATCTTGGTTGTAAGGGTCTCCAACAACAGTCTAATATGCATGCAAGGTCAAAAAACACTTTCATGGTCTTATAATCTGCATTTATTTTTATCTAATTATCCCAGCGACTCCTGTATGAATCGTCCAGTGATTCATTTGTTCCCAAACCCCTCCTTAGCGCGAAGCTAATCTGCGCTGATTGGGCCGATGACAGTCTGTCGCGATTGGTCGACTGCCTTCAGTCAGAAAGGGAAATGGCCAATAGCTAATCAGCAATTTTAAAAGTAATCACAGTTCATACACGCTCGATAGTGTAGGCGTGGACTTTAGCTGCCACACTATGGCGAGTGGATAGTGCCACGGATAACCGAACGAAGGAGACAGTCGTGTACTCGCCATACCACACACACACAAAAACACACACACACCTCCGGATGACAACGCTCCCGCTTCAGCCCGCACCCGCCAGGTTTTAGCCTGAGAACCCGCTCCGTTTTCTGCCCGCCGCGCCCGGTCCCGCTAGAGCGGAGAACACAACCAAATATCACCCAGTATACAGTCCAGACAGCCAAGCTGTCTGTTTAAAAACACACACACAGCACAAAGTACACAAAGCTCGTTCGTTCGTTCGTTCGCTCTCTCTCTCGCTCTCTCTCTCTCTCTCTCTCTCTCTCCCTCTCTCTCCCCGCGCCAGATTTCTGCGGCGCGGGAATACATTTCCGAATAAATCGCGGGAGCAGAACTCTAGCACGGAGCTCCATAAACAAACAGCACGCGTCGCGTTTTTAATGTGACTTTGCACGCGATAAGATAATATATCCAGTTAACCTGATACAGTACACGCGGTTACAAGTAACAAATCACAACTAAATACATTTGCAAGCTAGAGTAAACGAGGCAACAACTTTAACCGCACGTACTTACACTTGAGAAATGTAGGAAGAAACCCATCCTGACGTCCATCAGTTACTCTTTACTGATCCTTCCTTTAACAAACTCAGATGAAGTATTCTTTGTAGCATGTAGCTTCCAGAAGTTTCCAACTGCTTGGTTATAATGCTGATGTTTCATCTTTGGGTAGAGACTCAATATATCCATCTGCAGTGTGACTTCAATCGACCGGCATGTTTGTGTGCGTGTGTTTGTGGGTGTGCGTGTGTTTGTGGGTGTGTGTGTGTGTGTGTCTGGGTTACTGCGTCAGAGGGCGGGGCCTCAGGTTTGAAATCTCCCGGGTTTGCGCGTGCACGTGAAAAACTTTGTTTCGTTCGTACGTCATGGCGAAACACCTAATGAGTCGGTATCAAGGCGACTCGTTTGAAGCACTATGATTCGACTCTTTTATAGATGAATCAACAGTTTTAAACACTGTATTCTTACAGATTTAAGCCTTAGCTGGATACTTCACTTCACTTAGAGCTGTGTTACACACTTCATGGAGGGGAATTTTCAAAAAACCATAATATGGGCTCTTTAAACTTCAATAAAAGCTAACTGGTTGCCCATAAAATTATTGCCATGATTTATTTATTCATTTATTTTATTATTTTTTATTTATTAGTTTTAAATTTATTACATTTTTGTATTTTTTTTGTATTTTTTAAATACATTTTTGTATTTTTATTTAATTTAATTGTATTTTATTGATGCACTTATACCCATTCATTCAAATGATGAAATATCAAACTTCAATAAAAGCCAACTAGTTTCATATGTAATTATTACAATTACTTTAATTATTATTTTAACAATGTTTATTTATTTATTTATTTAGTTATTTATTTATTTATTATAATTTATTTTAAAGTTAATAAATTGTATTTATTCTTTGTATTTTATATTATTTTTTATTATTTCATTTATTTTATTTTATTTTATTGATGCATATATACCCATTCATTTAAATATTTAATTTATTCATTTATATATTTAATTTAATTTAATTTAATTTAATTTAATTTAATTTAATTTAATTTAATTTATTTTAATTTAATGTAATGTAATGTAATGTAATGTAATGTAATGTAATGTAATTTAATTTAATTTAATTTAGTCATGAAATCTTAAACTTCAATAAAAGCCATCTGGTTGCCAATAATTATTACCATAATTATACTTATTATTTTTACAGATGCCAATAAATTATTTGTAAGTTTGCATTGTATGCATAAACAGTAATTGGTCACATTATTTTACATGGCATTTTTTTTTTTTTTTTATGTGTGTGCAAGTTTCATGTTATTCTTGTTTTCAACAAGGACACAAACAGGACACAAAGCTGTTCAATAGTGTATTAAGGCAAGAATGTGTGTTGGTAAATAGTTTAAGAAAACTTTGAATAAAGACTTTAATGTTGACTATATATTAAATGAAATAAAAATGTTGCTGTGCTAGCTTTTTTTATTAAATTCAATTTTTAAAAATTATATGAAAATAAGAAAAATGTATAATTATTACAGCCCTTTTTAAACTTTTTTAAATTTTTAAAAATCATTAATAATAATACTGTCTCATGTTAGATTGTGTTATCCATCTGAAGTGTTGCTTATGAGTTGATTGGTTCATTAGTAGTGAAGTTTCTGAGGTAGCGAGTAACTGTGATGCTTCTGCTATAGAAAGAGTCAAGCTGTGCAACATCAGTCGCTTCTGCTTCTCACCTGGAGAAAGTGTGACAATTGAGTAGAAATCAGCAACACTTCACTAGATGCTCATGCAGAGTTTTTCTTTTGTCTGTCAGATCAAGAGAGGATCGGAAAAGACTCGACCTACGAGCAGGAAGGAAAGGTAATGTTCGTGATTGACGCAGTCTATGCCATGGCTCATGCCCTCCACAACATGCACAAAGAACTGTGTCCTGGCAAAGTGGGACTCTGCTCAAAAATGGACCCCGTCGATGGAGCCCAGCTGCTCAAGAAAATCCGCGATGTCAAGATAGCAGGTCAGATTTGCATTGCATTAAAACTCATTACCTGCTTGTATTTCTCCAATATGAACATTATTTTGACAAAGCAACCTCTGGTAACTTCATCACTCTAAATCAAATAAAATCAAATAAAATCAAATCAAATAAAATAAAATAAAATAAAATAAAATAAAATAAAATAAAATAAAATAAAATAAAAATATTATTTTATTTTATTTTATTCAATATTTTTTGTAAAAAAAATGCATTTTAGTACTATCAAGTGGTTTCAAAGCATTTTGGGGACAAATATTAATTTATTTATCTTATATGTACATTATTCTGACATTTATTTCTGATAACTGCATCGCTCTTAATTGTGAAGTATAACAGTATAAACCACAGTATTTTTATTTCTGTAAACCTACTTTGAAATGATGTATAAATGAAAAGCAATATACAAATAACCTTGAATCGAACTGAAACTAACTTTGTATTTTCAGCAAAGGAAATGCAGGGTAATTTATTGATTTATTATTGATTATTTAAGATTTTTTTTATTTGGAATTTTAGAAAGCTCTGTTCTTTTTACTCAATAATATATATTCTTATTTTTAATATACATCAGTTATTTTTAAGCATCCACAATAATTAAACATTCATATATTCTTATTTATTTATTTATTTATTTATTTATTTATTTATTTATTTATTTATTTATTTATTTTATTTAATATTTAATGAATATTCATATTTCATATTTCATATTTCTTGTTTTTAATGATACACATCAGTTATTTTTAAGCATTCAGAATAATTACATTTTTATATATTCTTATTTATTTATTTATTTACTTTTTTATTTGTTTGTTTGTTTGTTTGTTTATTCTTAATTCATATTTTTAATGATGCACATCAATTATTTTTAAGCATCCAGAATAATTAAATATTCATAGATTTTTTTTTATTTATTTATTTATTTATTTATTTATTTATTTATTTATTTATTTATTTATTTATTTATTTATTTATTTTATTTATTTATTTATTTATTTATTATTTATTCATATTTCTTGTTTTTAATGATACACATCAGTTATTTTTAAGCATTCAGAATAATTACATAGTCATATATTCTTATTCATTTATTAATTTAATTATTTTTATTTATAATTTTTTATTTTTTGAGCATCAAGAATAATTCAATTAAAATTCAGTGTCAATTCAATCTCTCATTTTTTTGCAAACCATCATTTATAGTTTTTTAAAAGCAGATTAATAAAAATTTCTTCTGAATAAGTACATAAAGTACTATTTGTATATTGAAATGTATATTGAAAATGTAAATGAAATGAAAATTGTGGCTAAAAGTATGAAAATATGTATGCACTTTACTGGAACCGAAAATAACTTATTTTAAATGTGTTTTTATAATTGATCATGTTATTAGGTAAGAAGTTTACTTTCAGTTTGCCCATTTCTAGACCTACAGATCACACAGAGCAAACATCTGTTTATGGGTGCTTAAGAAAAGAGATTTTTGCATAATTAGGCCTCTGACGGTGCTGAATTTAAATTCCTCATTGCAGCCTAACATTTTTAAAACACCTCTCTCTAGCAGGAGATGGTTTTTGAAAGTTGTCCAAAATGCTTTTTTCTGAAGCCCCACCCTGGCCATAAATTGTCAGCAAATGGTTTCAGAAAGATTAGCTGCTGGAAAGGATTATAGAAGTGAGAAACAACAGAAGCCCTTAGGAAGGACAGCCTGCTCCTGAGAAAAAAAGTATTTTGGTATGTGTTTAACGTTCCTCCTGAGCCATGTATGTGTTAATTAAGGCAGTTTGCAGTGGGCTCGCAACACCCTTTGGACATGTTCTTCTTGGACTATCAATGGCAGAATGACTAATTAATTTACAGCGTTTTCACGTTTGCTCAGAGGAGCATCATGATGTGTCCTACTGTTCTGAAGAGCAAGCGGCTAATAGAATATGACTTTGGGGGTCACATGTATGTACCACTTTCAGCTGGGTCAACTTTTATGCAAATTGATCTGTCACATGGTTCTCTAGACCTGTTTGTACCTGGCAGTGAGGCATTGTTAAAGGGATAGCTCCATTTTAATTGAATGGACCCTTTTCACATTTCTAGGTATCTCAGTAGTGGAAGGCTTCATAGTTGGGTAAACTTAAAGTGCAGTCAATTGGAGAGTACAACAAATATTTTTTTTACAATGCTATGAAATAAAAATAAAAAATAAACTCCACTAGGGTGTTTTCAAGACTTTCAGAAAAAGGAAAAGCATAGTCAAATTACTGTCTTGCCCATAGACACAGCTTTCGAAATATCTGGCATAAGCGGTAATTAGTTTTTTGTAATTTCATGCAAAAATGATATAATACATTCATAAATATCTATGAAAGTTCATAAGTTTTTGTAAAAATCTAAATATTAAAAACATTCAAGGAATAGGGGCTCTATTTTAGCAATCTAGTGCATGGCACAAAAACATTAAGGGCATTAAGGGTCCGAATCAACTTTTGCCATTTTAAAGATGAAAAAATACACTCTGCGCCTCAGCGCATGGTCTAACAGGGTTGTGCCTATTCTCCTAATGAGTTATGGGTGTGTTTTGAGCATAACACGCGTTAACCCATCAGAGTCTCATCTCCTATTCTCTTTAGGAGTCAGTTGCATCATGCCATGGTGCATTTGCTATTTTCACTGTGAACTTTGTAAGGAGAAAAACTGAACTCTTCACTAGCGAGAAAAAAGTTAAACAGACCATCTGCAGCACAAGGATAAAGAACCAGCCTCCTTCATTCTACCGCTTTACTCCTTTCGTGGATAAGGAAACAGTGGAAACTCACTTCACTGAAGACAGCAGTTAGCCTACATATTAATTTTTTTTTGTTAAGCTGAAAGATTTGTTTCAAATCTATTTCTAAATTCAGTTCTAATTTCCAGCAAACTAATAAATAAACAATAATAATGAAGTGTGGTCAGAAAACTCAGTTATATCCAAAAGATTTGTAAAGATTTTTGTGTATTGCTGTACATCATGTGTGTATTAAGCAATGTGCATGCGGTTAAACTCGCATAGGTGCATAACTAACACGCTCTACTTTGGACTTTAGACCTGCTTTTAGTTGGTCAAACTGGGTCTATTTCAATTCTTTAAAATAGCAATGTGCCAACGAAGTGCTTTAACACACCTCTATTTTGGAAAATTAGGGTTGCGCTGGTCTGAAAGTAGCAACAAATTGCGCCAAACCCGTCTTGCACTTTATTACGCCCTGTGTCATGAGTCTTGTGAAAAGCGTTCATATTTACTCACCATTTATTAACCTTCAATTGATTTCAAACCTTTATGTATTCTTTTTTTCTGTTGAACACAAAAGAAGATATTTTGAACATTATTAGAAACATATAGCCATTGACATCCATAGTAGAAAAAAAAACATACTATGAGAGTCAGTACTATGGTTATCAAATTTTAACAACATATCTGAATTTGTATTTACAGAAACTCAAACTGGTGAGCAGATAAGTAAATGATGACATTATTTTTGAGTTTGAATCTGTTCACATTGAAAGCAAATGAACTTACAATGTCAGATGGAAAAGTTTAGGTTTTGCATTTTGTATAAAGTATAAGTCCGCAGGCAGAGAACGGGTTGTTGTTTTGTTGATGTTTAATTTAGTTGGGGGTACCAGATCAATGACAACTACTAATGACTTTTTTTACTCAAAACCAGCCCAAAAGGAATGAAAAGTGGTCAATTTATGTTCTTGTACAATCAATGTGATCAGTGAATTGCTGAACTCCCACAAAAGAAAAGATTCACTATCTTCTCTGATGTTTTTTGGATACACATACATACAGTTAAAGTCAGAATTATTAGCCCCTCTTTTTTGTTTTTTTCCCCAATTTCAGTTTAATGGAGTTTTTGTTTCAAAACATTTTTAAACATAATAGTTTTAATTACTCATTTCTAATTGATTTATTTTCTCTTTGCTATGATGACAGTTACTAATATTTGACTACATATTTGTCAAGACACATCTATACAGCTTAAAGTGACATTTAAAGGCTTAGCTAGGTTGATTAGGTTAACTAGGCAGGTTAGGGTATTTAGGCAAGTTATTGTATAACTATAGTTTGTTTTGTAGACTATCAAAAAAAATACTTAAAGGGGCTGATAATTTTGTCCCTAAAATGTTTTTTTTTTTTTTTTTTAATTAAAAACTTTTATTCTGGCCAAAATAAAACAAATAAGACTTTCCCCAGAAGAAAAAAACTTTACCAGACATACTGTAAAAATTTCCTTGCTCTGTTAAACATCATTATTTGGGAAATACTTAAAAAAGAAAAAAAAAATCAAAGGGGGTAAATAATTCTGACTTTAACTGTACATAGATACAATATACTAGTTAAATTTCTGAATGACTTTTTGCACACCAAACATCACTTTTAACTACCTCTCACAGATGATGGTGTAGCTGATATTCTGCTCATTCAGTATGTGATTTGGCATCAGATGGTTTCACTCACTCATTTGCAGTGGACTTTGGTTTGCCAAGTATGGATACTGGAATTAATGTCTATTAAGAAGCGATTCAGTTTTCATTTTGCATTCATGAAAAAGTAACATTTTGGCCATGGCAGTTTCAAAAGAGGCATGGCTGCATTTTCCAAAGAGCCCAAATGTATGGGAAAAACGTGACCATGACAACACTGCATACTGTAGATCAAGTGATGTACAATATATTGTTGGGCATTGACCAATAAATACTTACTTTCTATGTTGATATAGATATACAGTGTTTTGATAAACATATGTAGCTCTATATTTATTTTGATGTGGGGTACTCACTTTGATTTATGTTCTAAGGGACCCCCTCTAAATTTAAATGGCTCATCTCAAGAGGCTATCCCATTAAATGCATTCAAATTCAAATTCAAACATCCCAGTGACATTGAACAACCTTTGCTGATTTCGTTTTGTGTCAGTGCTGGATAAAGATAAGAGATTTTGAGGTTTAGAGTAGAGAGAAAACCTCAGAATAATTACCCCGAGATAAATAAAAAAGTTGTGTGACACTCATTCATGTAGTTTTGTGAAAACACAGCATCTGTGTGTGCCCAACAACATACATACTTTGGTCAGAGAGGTGGTAATGCGATTAAGATGTTTACGTGCCTGTTTATTGCGATAAAAATCTGCGTATGCCACATGATTTTAATACGATTATGGTTTCTGTGATTGTGAGTCTAATCCTATTAGTTTGATTTAAGTATTGTGCTTGAATTAAGTGAAGTTTAATTGCTATAGCATATGAATATATTATTACTGCAGAGATGCTGATACTCATGTTCAAAATTCAAGTTTTCAAAGATGTTTTTTATTAGTTTTGTTTGATCTGTAGAAAAAAATTGTTTTAGGGGGCTGATAATATTGACCTTAATATGTTTTATTATTATTATTATTATTATTATTATTATTATTATTATTATTATTATTATTATTATAATTATTAATTCATTCATTCATTCATTTTCTTTTCGTCTTATTAATCTGAGGTCGCCAAAGCGGAATGAACCACCAACTTATCCAGCATATGTTTTACGCAGCAGATGCCCTTCCAGCTGCAACCCATCTCTGGGAAACATATTATTATTATATTTTTTTATTATTTATTTATTATTATTTTAAAAAAAAAACTGCTTTTAGGTAACACTTTATAATAACTATCTGTTATAACTTGTTAATAGACCATTAATAAACGGTTAGTTAATGGGATATGAATCACTTGTTAAATAAAAGTTCATAGTTTGTTAATTATTTAAAACTGTGGCTTATAGATAGCTAACAGATAACTTACAAGCTGTTAGTTAAGTTGTAAATTAGTTGTTAACTGTTTTAATAATTTATAACTATACCTAACAAACTAATAATAGATCATGAACAAGCTGTTAGTAAACTACTTACTAAAGACTTGTTATTAGTTAATAGTTTATATATGAAGAGTTGCAAAAACATCTAAAAACCATCTGAAATCTCCATTGGAGAACCCTCCATTTTTCTCAGACTCCTATGATTGTGTTGAGTTACTTCTTTTTAAAAACTTTTAAAAGAGTGTATTCTTTGCCATAAACTTGAAATGACTGAACCTACACACAGGAGTCTGATGAAAATGCTTTTTTTTTTTTTTGAAGGAAATTTTAAATGGCTTTTAGAGGTTTTTGCATCTGAACTCTTCATATGTTATTGGGCTGTTATTCTAGTTGCAACCATTCTTTATTTATTAACTGTTAGTAAATGAGGAATAGTTACACATCACTTTACAGATGAGTTGTTCATAGTTTGTTAGCCATCTAATAATACCAGTAAATCTTTTGTAGAACTTTTCCAATAAAAGAAATTTTGTTTTCATGTTTAATACAAAAAGTGCCTAAACCTCATGAGTTTGTATTCTGTTGTATACTGCTGTTCTGTCATTTGATGGCTCAGTATATGTGTTTCTATGCATTAAACACAATGTTCAACATTTCATCTGTGGAGTTTCTTTGGTAAATAGTACACAGAAAAGCCTATGAGTGGAACAAGGTCAGGGTACAAAAATGTTA